>NC_136507.1:41949242-41984242 GCF_053919585.1 Euprymna scolopes
ATACAGAGATCCCTAGATGTAAAAGATCTTTCTACTCCAGTAGTTTCTTCCCCAGAACCGCTAGACTTTGGAATTCCATTCCAGGTCCCTGCTTCCCCAACTGTACTGACGTGCAGAAGTTCAAGTGTAACGTGAACCGACATCTTGCTGCCCAAATCCCTACATAGTATCCCAGTAGTTGTTGCCCCTGATAGTAGCCCCCTACATCAAAGTGGCAATGTGCCTTGTTTTGGGTGAAAATGTAAATGTATATATATTATGTATGATATGAAAAGAAATTGGAATCTTAGGAAGATCTTTATCACTCTAGTTATTATAGGAACAACTAAACTCATAAAAAAGAATTTAAAAAACTACCTGGCAAATATACTCGATGAACAAAGCGTAAGAGAGATTCAAATAATCGCACTTAAATGCACAGTTAGAAGCATAAAAAGGTCTCTCGGTTGGAAAATATGAGATAGCGAGTGAATGTTTGGCATTCGGTAGAATGCCCCATCTCCAGCTTGAACAAACTGATGAAAAAATTGAGAAAAAAAAAAGACAACATAACTTATTAATTTCGGAATTTTCTTCTTTTTATTTTAATTCAATAAAAGTTGAGATTATTAATTTTGTGCGTTATTGTATTACTTTAGTGGCTTTGTTTTGTTTTAAACTAAAATTTACACGAAACTTTGACATTCTCGGATAGCGTCTTTTTGAATTATCTCCTCCTTCCAAATTTTTTTAATTTTTTTTAATGCACACATCATAAAAAACGATCTCATAAATCTTGTATTTCTCGCATAAGCGTAACTTCGATAAATATACATTGAATTATTTTTATTTACTTATTGAAATCGAAATGCAATAGCTTAAAATAAAGCGAAATCTAAAAAAAAAAAAAAAAAATTAGTACGAAATTAAATCCACAAGAATGCATTTTAGCTAGTCGTAAACAAGTCAGCCATTTTAATACTTTGTTATTAATTTAAAAAATATATATCTTTAGACCCTTCTAAATTTGAAAAGAATTTGTAGGTATTTAGGGTATATTCAATAATAGCAAATAAATAAATAAATAAATAAGTGGGAGAGTTTAAAAAAGTATTGTTATTAAAGGCAAGATAAATTGCTCTTCTTACCTGGACAAGTTTTTTTTCTTTTGTATTGTAACTTATTTTAATGAGTTTATTTATGAAAAAATAGTGTTAAGTTTGAGTTAGTCTTATTACAGCCATGGTGACCCTCGATGTCGCTCAAAAATCGAAAATGAAATAAAATATTGCTAGAAACACATCCAATAACTGTCACCATCCGCGCGGAAATGCTGTTTTCTCCCAGTACTTTGTTTAATTTTCGATTTTTGAGCGATTGTTAAAAAGGATGCCTTTCTATTCAATAGGTTAAATACTGGAGATTTAGCAAAAAGCCAACAAACGAAAAAAAAAGGGGGGGGGTAAAAATTCAAATATACAATAAACAGATGTCGGCATAGTCAATAAAAGTTACTTTTGTGCCTACCTGGTTCATATTTTTTGCGTTTTAAATACTTTTTTAAATCTCAAACATTCGATTTTTACGAGCGGTTTTGCAAATAAAATGGCGGCAGATTTGTTTCTCATGAAGACGACTGTAGGCCGCCATCTTGTTTGTAAAACAGCTCGTAGGACCCGAATATTTGAAATTAAATAAAAAAGCATTTCAAATTACTTTAAAACCCCCAAAACTAAGTCAGGTAGGTACAAAAGTTACTTTTATTAGCCATAGTAGCATTTATTTATTGTATCTTTGATTTTTTTTCTTTTGCCTTAGTTGTTGGCTTCTCTGCTAAATTCCCCGGATATTGTGATAAATCAAATTTAACTTTCAAAATCTTCGGTGTTTTTTGCTATTACTTTTATAAAGGGAGGTATTATCGATGACATTTAATTTTTCATTTAATTCGTTTATAATTAAAATAAAATAAAATGCAACACTCAAGAACAACAACAACAACAACAAATAGCAATTGATTCGAACACGGTGTTTATTTACAAAGAAAATAGTTTTATTTAACACAGTAGTTTTTTTTTATTAGTGGTGTGGAGTATTAACTTTCTTGCGTCACAAATTTAAGAAAGTTGATGTTCATCAATATGGAATTAGAAATCCATTATATATTTTTTTTATTATTAGGACAGGCTTAGAAACGTTTCATGTAGATGGCTACGTATAAATTCATATGTCTGAATAAAAGAAAAATTTAAATAAAGTCATTCATCGCTACTTGCATAAATAGAAATCACTTGGTAAGGTATTTATCCATTGGTGCGTATTTCCTGGTAAATAATATTTACATCTCGCGATGGAGTTAGGAGGACTGGTTCCTCACCTAAACTGATTTGATTTTTCCTGTGCGCTGTATTTATAATCGAAATGATAACGTTTCCAGCCTGTTTATTGTATCCATGCGCGAAATTACAAAAATTAGTCCCCGTATTGGGGACATTTCGCCATTGTTTGCGTGGTTGAACCGTGTTCTTTTGATCTAGCGTCTATTTTAGAACTTAAAATAATTTCATTTCAGTTATTTCCCTTTGAATGTATACAGCGAATCTGTGAAATAACGATTCGCTACACTTCTTTGTGCATTTTTTACGCACTATATATATTCCCCCCCCCCTGCGAACTCTTATCGAGTTTGTTGCTAGAGTATTACGTTTGATGTTTGGTTGTTTCTCCAACATTTTAGATTTTTTAGTGGGTGATCACTTTCCTATATAAATTTAACGTATAATGATCACACATTTCTTAACCACTAATTTCCGGAAATTTATTTAGACTAGCGAGGAGATGGGGGGGGGGCGGTCGTAAAATAGTACGCTTAAATATATTTTAATTCGTGTATTTTCGTATGCATTATTAGAGAGCCAATACCCCATGGAATGTTATACACATATATAGCACTGATTTCAAAAGTTAAAAAAAAATAACTTGGGTGTTATCAGCTAGAATTGAAACCAAAACATTTAGCATTCCAGCCGCGTTCCCAACCATTTGAGCTATCGGCAGTTACATGCAAAGGATTAAAAATTAAACCAATTGTAGATATTAATAAATTTGCGCATGCGCAAAAGTAATAGAAATATGTCGGCAAGTTGAAATGAACAATTTCTGTACGCGTTATTCATCCGTTCAAACAAAAATTTTACTTGGTTACTGTATGGTTACTAATTCCTGTTAATGTCAGTTTTATGTAAGAAGTAGTTTAAGGGTTTATCGATTAAATATTCTCATACAGACACACATTCATACATCTACTGTTTTATTAACATAGAAAAAAATGCGAGTGTTCGTCAGTTTTTCTAAAAAAAAAAAAAATTTTAAAAAAATTCTTTTTTTTAATTAAAAAAAAACAAAATTAAAAAAAAAAAAAAAAAAAAAAAAAAAACTGTCAGAAACAACTCAAAAGTTACCCTGACATTTATTGGAGGAGTTTCTTACAGTATTTTGTTTAGTTTTTATTTTATTTTATCTTTAATTTTTTGTAACACATATCGCGGCCATTTTTTCTTGTTGTCAAGTAATCGTCAATACTTGTTTTTCAAGCGGAATAAATAACTAAAATACTGTTAGAAATTCGCTCAATATATATTACCGTGACATAAGTTGACATATATTCGGTGGGTTTTTAATAGTATTTTGTCTAGATTATTATTTATAACACCTTTTTCCAAACTTACTGTGTTAAAGAGAAAGTCGGGCGCCATTTTGAATTTTCCAATACATCGGTAAACACTGTATGTTTTTCGAGCTGAATAAACATGTTACATTGAATAAAAACACGAAAAATATATCCAGTTTGGAAGAAAAGTAACTTATCTTACCTTTGATAACATTTATTTGTTATATATTTGTTTTTTGTCAACTTTTTCGAATTTATGTGTACAAACCCCACTGATATCTTATCCAGCTAAGTAGGAGAGTAATTTATCTTGCCTTTGGTAACATTTATTTGTTATTTGTTTCGTACCTCTGTCTATTGTAGAACAAACCCGTTATATTTAGGATATATTTTTAAACCCCTATTTTGTTTTCTTAGTTATTATTAAAAAAAAAAAATACCCATATTTGTCTTCATTCAGCAATCCTTGGTACGAGCGTGTCAAGAGAGCGACAATAAATCACCACCATCACTCCAGAATAAGGAGGTAATGCCGTGGAGAACAATAATGTTTTTGCGATACTCGCCCGTGGGCCGAGAAAGCTGTTTTACTTTTACATCAACTGCAAACGTAATCTCTGACGACATCAAGCAAGTACATAAGAAAAAATAATATGATAACCGATTACTCGGTTGCGATCTTTTATAAAAAAAGAAAAGAAAAAAGAATAAATAAATAAATAAATAAATAAATAAATAAATAAATAAATAAATAAATAAATAAACGCCTGTGCGTGTGTATGGCAATAAAATGAGTCGAGACCTCCGGACATAACACGTGTGGTTAGCGTAGAGGAAAGGCAAGTAATCCTGCTGCTCCTCTCACCACGACAAAAACTAATGTTGGAGCGAGCGTCAGCAAGGCAGGCAACCATTGATCCTCACGTGTGAAGGCACTTGCCTACTCGCCCAGCCAACAACCTGCTGATTGAAAGCGAAAAAGAAGAAATAAACTTTTGTTCACTTTTTCTTTTCTTTCTTTCTTTTTTTTTTTTTTACTCGCAGCTGTTTTCTTTATTTACTTTTTCTTTTTCTTTTTTTTTTTTACAATTCTGATTTTTTCCTATTTTTCTATTAAAATAGAAAAACAATTCTTATTATTTTGCATTATTAGTACGAAAACAAACAAGCAAATAATAATAATAATAATAATAATAATAATAATAATGAACAAAGCAAATAAAAACAAAACAAAAACTAAACCAACCCGGTATTTGCACTTTTAAACACACGCGTACTATTTTACCTTAATCCTAACTTAACATGACAAGATGTAACATGACAAGATGTAACATGACAAGATGTAACATGACAAGATGTAACACAATTTTCTCCGCTTCTTCGTTCTAATATCGAAATTCGAAAATCAAATTATTGGAATTCAAGCAAAACCAGTGGTGTTGTCTACTTAATTGTCATGTCGCAGTAACGAACATATCCAAAAATTACGAAAAACGATCAGGTAGAATTTTCATTATTCATAAAAAAAATAATTGGCGTTTGTTAATATAGAGTCGACAGATCGATTTTTTTTAATATATCGTTTTAAGCAAAACCCATATTACATACTTACGTCGAAAATAGTAATATATCCCAAAATTACGAAAATGCATCGAGTAGAACAACTACTATTGTGTTTTTAGTAAGGCAAACATTCTTTCTCTATTGCACGCCAGGAACATCTAATGTAAAATATGCGTTCCGAGTTAATGACCCCTGTGTGTGACCACTTGGGTTTGTATTACTGTACACATAGATTGGAAAAAGTTGTCAAAAAACAAATATATAACAAATAAATGTTATCAAAAGCAAGATAAGTTACTTTTCTACCTAACTGGATATATTTTTTGTGTTTTTATTCAGTGTAACATGTTTATTCAACTCGAAAAACATGCAGTAGTGTTTACCGATGTATTGGAAAATTCAAAATGGCGGCCGACTCTCTCTCGGAGAGGGTAAGTTTGGGAAAAGGTATTATAAATAATAAACTAGACAAAATACTGTTAGAAATTCACTCAATATATGTTACCTTGACATATATTCGGTTGTTTTTTAATAGTATTTTGTCTAGTTTATTATTTATAACATCTTTTCCCACACTTACCGTGTTAAAGAGAGAATAAGACGCCATCTTGAACGTTCCAATACATCGGTAAACACTGTATATTTTTCGAGCTGAATAAACATGTTACATTGAATAAAAACACGAAAAATGTATCCAGTTTGGTAGAAAAGTAACTTATCTTGCCTTTGATAACATTTATTTGTTATATATTTGTTTTTTGACAACTTTTTCCAATGTATGTGTACAGTAATACAAACCCGACCTCTTTACTATCTACTTTATAACATCTAAGAAAATTGCAATTTTACCCAATTTTCCTTAAAAATTTATTTTAATTATAAATAACTTTGTACTCGGTGAATTTTCGTAATTTTTTAATATATTACTATTTTCGACATGATAATTAAGTACGTAATATTGTTTTTGCTTAAAATGACATAAAAAAAAAAAATCGCTCTGTCAACTCTATCCTAACAATCATCCCCCATTTCACTCCACATAATTTCGGTAACTGAAATAGAAATAGGAATTAACTACGCTTTGTAAAATTTTACACATCAGAATTTTAAGTAGGATATTAGTTTTAATTGGTGTTAAACAGTGATGGGATGATTCCAATACTTTTCCCGATTCCGATACAATTACCGATTCCGTGCTAAATTCACGATTCCGTACAATTTCCGATTCCGATTCTTTATAAATCTCTAAATATTTAACTATAGAGTTGATGTTTTCCCAGGTTTCTGTAAACTATGTATGTTAAATATGCAGATATTTTCCTAAACGTAAATTTGCACTTATGCAGGTTGATCTATCGATTTTAGCTTCACTGGTATTTTAAAATCAATAAATATTTATTATTTTATCATTATTACAAGCAATGGAAGATTTTGCTTTGAACAAAATCAAATAACAAAAGACAATTAAAAGAATCGTTTTTGGCATCGGAAAATAGTTATCAATTTTTCCGATTCTGATACCGATCCTGATACCCCCAAATCATCCGATTTTTCCGATTCCCGATTCCGATTAATCGTCCCAACATTAGTGTTAATTTGTCAAATGTCATTAATTCGGCTTGACGTTTTTCCTTGTTTATTTTTATCTACTTTCTTTTTTTTTTTTTTTTTTCAAGAGACGATTTGTTCCAGTTGACACGACGGATGCGCGAGAGTAACAGCAAGAAGAGACACCTGCAGCGAAAGAAAGCAACGCAACGTATAAAGGCGCCCTTTCAACTACTGGGGGCAAGTTTTAAACGATTTCCGATCAGGGCACTATCGTCAGCTTCGTATAACAAATATGACTGACGGGCTCAAATACTGGCTCTTCCAAATGATAATTTGACCTTAGTCAATGAAAGGGAAATCCTTCTACACTAAGGCAATTTTTACTTTTACGTACTTCCAGAGTGCCCCTTTTTTGGGAGGTCGTTTTCCTCCACATAAAAAAAAACGATCTTGTGTCACCTTTTGCTTTCCTGAGGAAGCAAATAAATACCAACTGATAAAGCATTGGGCTGGGATCAAAGTGTAGTATCTTATCTGATGCTACACTAAGTTAATTCTGTCCTTAGTGAAGGGGAAACCTTTCCAGACTAAGGCAATTTTGAATTTTTGTTCCTAATCCAGAGTGCTCCTTTCTGGGAAACTGGATATTCCTCTCTCCACATTAAAGGCGACCTTGTGTTTAATTTTGCTCCCCATGAGAGCAAAAAATAGATGATGATGTAATTCACAGGAAGTGCCCTCGGCACCAAAGCCAACAGGCAAGTGTTGAGATGACTTGTTGTTCCCTGTTGATGGACTGAGGTATGGTCCTATGGGCCTGTGTAGTTCTAGAAGGTCCATCCTTCCAGTTTTTAGCTTCTAAATTATTGAGAACGAGGTAAGTTTATTGTTAATCGCCTGAGATCTTCCTACCGGGGGGATGCCGACGATGCCAAGGAATTTTGTGTGTTCTCCCTCTAGGGCGTCGGCACTTCAAATTCCATTTTTGGGCTCTTGTGTCACATCACACCGCCGTAGGAGGCATATAAACATCGAAGTGCAAACTCGGTGATGAAACAGCTGACCACTTACTACCAGATTGTCCAAGAATTCAAAACCACTTGCTACAAGACTCACCCACCCACCCAATTATCCACCCACGACTTAGATAACCTCTGATCCAGGATGTGAATTACGGATCTGAAACATGAAAAATACCGCCTGACCTCTACGACATCTCTTAACAAGATGATTTCTACAATTGGGTGTCTAACAAAAATAAATAAAAACAGCAGGAGCATTGAGTACAATATTTGGATGGTTGTGGTGGTTGTGGTGGTTGTAAATAATAGGTAATCAACAATTCTCCCCCCCCCCTGCTATTCAACCAGCATGATGTCGCTTGCACAGCAACTGATAAGGCCGATTGCTTGTCCAATGTTTCGCCTTGAACTGCACCTTGGACTCCATAAACTACTCCCTTCCAAATTCCCCTCTGCTGACAGAAGCCACACTAGAAGATCTGATCATTCCACCTTCACATGCCTTCATATATATATATATATATATATATATATATATATATATATATATATATATATATATATATATAAAGAAAATAAAAAATTTAAAAAAAAAACAACTTTGACACCTCCTAAGCGCGTCGACCTGATCTTAGCTATAATAATTAGGAAAGGCTCGGCTAGGTTGACCTCTGTCCTCTCCAAACTTTTAAAGAAATGTTTTGCCAAACATGACCTTCGGGACAAGATCAAAGTTTAGTATCTGTTCCGGCAGATACTGCAAGCTATGACTAGCTATGACTAGCAAAGACCAGACGTGGGGGCAACCCCACATGCCTGACCATTAACCAGCTCCCATTTCCCATCTCTCGGGAGCTGGTCCCCTTTTTTCCGTCCCCCTCCCTTCACTCCTCACATTAAAAATCGGCCTTGTGCCTAATTTGCTCGGTGGGGGAGCAAATAAATACCATCTGTTCCGGCAGGCTGCAAGCTATGACTAGCTATGACTAGCAAAGACCAGACGTGAGGGCAACCCCACATGCCTGACCATTAACCAGCTCCCATTTCCCATCTCTCGGGAGCTGGTCCCCTTTTTCCCTTCCCCCACCCTTTACTCCTCACATTAAAAATCGGCCTTGTGCCTAATTTGCTCGGTGGGGGAGCAAATAAATACCATCTGTTCCGGCAGATACTGCAAGCAAAGACCATATGTGGGAGCAATCCCACATATAAGACCTTGGTCAATGTAGGGGCAACCCTTCATACCAATTATCACTATCCAGCTCTCCTACTCCCTGGGGAGTTGGTCCCCATTTCCCCTTCACTCCTCACATTAAAAACCGGCCTTGTGCCTAATTTGCTCGGTGGGGGAGCAAATAAATACCTCAAAGTGTAGTATCTGTTCTGGCAGATACTGCAAGCAAAGACCATATGTGGGGGCAACCCCACATATAAGACCTTGGTCAATGTAGGGGCAACCCTTCATACCAATTGTCACTATCCAGCTCCCCTACTCCACAGGGAGTTGGTCCCCATTTCCCCTTCACTCCTCACATTAAAAATCGGCCTTGTGCCTAATTTGCTCGGTGGGGGAGCAAATAAATACTTCAAAGTGTAATATCTGTTCTTGAGATACTGCACTTCAATTTCTTGTTCTCTGTCAGTGGAGGAGAAATCCTTCACGACTGAGAAAATTTTTATTTTTGTTCCTTTTCTCCACGTTAAAAAACGACCCTGGTGTCTAACTCTGTCCCGTGGGGAGGCATTGTAAATAGGTATAGCTAGAAAATTGCAGTTATGGGACTAGTGTTCAAGAATTCTGGTGAAAAAAACTGACCCACAAAGTTATAGTTCATCGTCAGTTTTCTCCTGGTCTTCGCTAAAATTTTTGAATCATTAATTAATGTAGTGAGAGTTCACCACCTGGTATGGATTTTAGGCAAGCCCGTTCAACTGAAGATATCTTAACGGTCATATCTGAATGCATACATACCTTGAACGTCTACTGGAGAGAACTTGAATGCCTACTGGAGAGAACTTGAATGCCTACAGGATAGAACTTGAATGCCTACTAGACACTGTCCTTAAGTGGTTAAGGTCTATCTGTACAGGAGTTTGTCAGGACAACTTGGCATGAGGATATTTTCTCTACAAGTCAACCCTGACAAAATATTCAAAATCACATAGTATTCACAGCCCAAATAATTACCTATCGGTATGTCTAACCCACAGTGGCTTACACAAGGATTGGTGCATCTTCTTCAAGTGAAGTTGCTTATGGTAATAACTCAAACCTAGATATTCCACCAGACCAAATGTATTCTTGTCCTGGAATCCAGTAAGACCAAGGGTCCACAAGAAAAATATACTAAAACATATTTAACTGGTCAGTTGTGGAGAGGAAAATTAATATTTTTAACTTCTTTACTAACTAAACATTTGAGACAAAAAAAGAGATTTACTGGAATATTCGAATATCTATGTATCTCGTATAGAGATCAAGTGTTAACCTTAAAAGTGGGCACCTTGATTTCTGAGTACTTTGAATGAAGTAAAATGAAACTGAGATAAACCAACATTGAATAAGGCAGGTAAAGCTACGATTGTAGAACGTGATATATTCAAAGTCTTTGATAAGGTCTTGCATAAAAGTCCTCACAGGAAAATGAATTCTTATGGCATTACTTGATGAATATTTTATATAATTCGATCTTAGCTGAATGAGAAATACAGGTTGGTCTCGATGGATGTACATCTAAAGAATATGACATTAATTCTGGTGTACGGCAGATATCGATTCTTGGGCCTTTATTCTTCCTGATTTTCATAAATGATGTCACTAATGAAATTGTGTCCGAGATGGGTATATTTTCTGATGACACCACATTTTATTCTCACCATATGAGCAACTCACGAAAAGATTGGAAAGAAAACTAGCCAGCATGTACATCGGTATGCTACGAACAATTTTAAATATATCTTGGCAAGATCATCCCATAAAGTAGCAACTTTATGGTAACCTACCTTCCATATCTACTACCATCAGAGGAGTAAGCAAGAGCTGGTGAGAAATGTATTGCTGTGCACAAGCATAGGACAACCTAGATCCATGCATATCCGGCAAATTTCACATGACGCCAACTGTGATCTTGAAGATCTGAGGCAGCTGATAGAAGACAGGGAAATTTGGAGAAAGAGAGTCACATTAATCTGGCAAGGAGATCGGCCAAATAGATGGGCAAAACGAACATACGTATCCAAAGCAATAGCCGAATCCTTAGAAAATGATCTCCAGTTGGTAGTGGAATGGAATGATAAATGGATGGTAACATTTGATGCTACTAAGACAAAGCTGCTTTTCTTTCACAATTATTAGAAACCTTTTCAATCACTGATTGTCTTCTTTAGTGTTCATCATGAACGGTCTAACATTTGCAGGTAATACGAATTTGAAGAACTATATAGAAGATATTGCCAAGACTGCTGCAAAATAGTTGAACTTCCTCTACCATGCTAGGAAACTTATCACAATCGCCAATATCCTTTTTTTTTTTTTTTTACTCACGTTCACTCCTAACATGTATATTGCACTTGGACGTAAGGGACTACTATTTAGGATCATGCCTAGAAAAGATTAACAAGCTGGTTTACATTACATTTAAACTTTTGCATATCAGTACAGACAGGGAAGCAGGTAGCAGGAAGGAAATTCCAAAGTCTTGCTGTTTTTAGGAAAAACTATTAAGGTAGAAAGCTTTCTGACATTTAGGGACCTTAAAAGTGAAGGGGTGTGATTTTGTTGCTAAGTGGGTTAATATTTTAATGAAATGTGCTCTAACAAACTTCCAGCACTGATGCTCCTCTCAACATACTCTTGATCAATTCGACATTCAGCAAAATTAAACCCTTCGCTAAAAAAGTTATGGAAGCCAATGGGATTTCTATGTTAATAACTCTTATCCTCAATTTTTTTTTTATAAGTCACTACTTATCAAGGCCCAAAGGTCACTCGAGGATAAGAATTAATGGATGTAAGGTGGTAGTGTAGTAATCGTTAATGGTGTAAATTGGGTAGAATTTGATTATTTGTGGGGACATTTCAACTTGTTTACATTGGACTTGAAGGATACAATATTTCAGTCGGCCGGGAAGCAGGCCAGAGGAGTAGTGTTCTCAGGCATGCATGAAACAAACTCTGTTCATGAAATCAACACAGATAGAGAGTTGGGGAAATTGTTGATAGTGGTTGTAGCTAGTTGAGTGTTTTTGTGAAAGTTTGGCAAGGGTGGACCATACATTGGAGGTTAAGACAAGCATTTGCCATGAAAATAATGATAAAGCAGAGACAGGCTCGCAATGTCTCTTCTGTGGGAAAGAGGTTGCATGAAAGAGAAAAGGGCATCACTTACTAGATTTCGAAGCCGATTTTGTCAAAGCTGGATAGGGTCCGCCGAGCAGCTTTTGCCCAGAAGTGTCAATAGTACCCCATTGCTATCCTTTGGCATACCTTTCTTACTCCCTGTTTCTGACTGCACCAGCATGCAAAATTTATATGTAATGTGAACAAACATTTCGCTGCACAACTCCCTAATCAGAATAGGTCTGTAGATATGTCTCAGTTACAGCGTGCCTTTTTTTTTTTTTTTTTACACAGTGATCACCACTTATCAAGGCCCGGAAGCCATTCAGGGATAAGGGTTATTGCAAGTACATTACGTAGTGTGGAGATTTGATGAAGTGTTTACTTAAGGAGGCGGTTCATTAGGAATTTGTTAACGTTGGACTTGAAGACATCCAAGTTGTAGTCCGGTGGGAAGCAGGCAGACGGAACAGAGTTCCACAGGCGTGCAGTTCTAAGAAAGAAGCTTTGTTCATGGAATCCGCGTTTTGATTTAGGCACAGATATAGAGTGGGGGAAATTTTTCACAGTGGATTCAGCTAGACGGGTGTTTTTTGTGAAAGATTGGCGAGGGGGGACCAGAGATTGGAGTTCAGACGAGCACCTGCCATGGAAATAAGGATAAAACAAGGATATGCTCGCAATGTCTCTTCTGTGGGAGAGAGGTTGCAGGGTAGAGAAAATGGCATCCCCACTAAGCCACGAAGTCTATTTTGTACTCTGTCAAGGCAGGATAGGCTGTTTTTAGCAGCTCCTGCCCAGATATGGCAACAGTATTCCATCCTTGCCTTGTTTGGGATGAAGAAAAGAAAAAAATTTATCAGTGTACTTTGGCGACTTTGTTTTGCGGCATATCTATCATTTAAGGATTATTCGACGCCAAAGTCATGCACTGTCTGCTAAGATCCAGTCTGTCACATCATGGAAGTGTTGTATGCAATACTGTTGTAATCAAACGGACATAAATCTCAAAGAGTTACCTACCCCTTAAAGTACTTTTAAAGCATGCACAAATCTAATATATAAACAGCTATATGTCTGTCTGTCTGTCGGTTTGTCTGTCTGTCTGTTTATCTCCCTATTTTAAAACTCTATCTGTTCCAAAATTAAAAGTTTTAGAGCAGCGCTAGGGGCCTCAAATGATTGGATTTTTTATGGGCCGTTCTTTTATGGGTCTTTAGCCGGTTAAAATAGTTTTTAAGGGGCCAAAAAGGGGGTCAAAATTGAAAAAATCATTTTGTACATTCATCTTAGTTTATTTTTAATTTTTAATCAGTCACGTTCAATACTGCTAAGACTAAGCTTGTTTCCTTCAATAACTACAAGAAACCTTCTCTACCACCAATAGCAATGGCCAAGAACACATTACCTGAAAGTACTTCTTTAAACTCCTCGGCCTAACGTTTACAGGAAATATGAACTGGAATAGATACATTGAGAGCATTGCCAAGGCTGCTGCAAGGAAGGTTGGCTACCTCTACCGTGCTAGAAAACTACTTACGCATGACAGTATCCTATACCTCTATAAGGCCACCATTCGCCCATGTATGGAGTACTGTTGTCACATCTGGGCTGGTGCATCTGCTGCTTGTCTCTCGCTTCTGGACAGGGTTCAAAAGAGAGTCGCCAACCTGATAGGTCCTGAACTGTCATCTAGGCTTCAGCCTCTGCCCCATCGACGAGATGTTGCATCCCTCTGCCTGTTCTACAAATACTTCAATGATGAATGCTCTGACGAACTGCAAACACTTGTACCTCCCCGACGTAACTATCTCCGACAAACCCGACAAGCTACTAAGTCTCATCCCTTTACAGTAGAGATCCCTAGGTGCAAGAAAGCCTTTTACTCCAATAGTTTCTTCCCCAGAACTGCGGGTCTTTGGGACTCCCTTCCAGGATTCTGCTTTCCCAACTGTACTGATATGCAGAAGTTCAAGTGTAATGTGAACAAACATTTTTCTACTCATCTCCCTTCATAATGTTCCTGCAAATTATGCCTTCCGGGACTCTGCTTTCCCAACTGCAACGATATGCAGAAGTTCAAGTGTAATGTCAACAAACATCTTTCTACTCATCTCCCTTCATAATGACCCCGCTAATTACGTCCCTGATAGTAGCCCCCTGCTTCAAAGTGGCACTGTGCCTTGTTTGGGGTGAAAATTGAATAAAAAAAAAAATAAAAAAAAACGTTGTACAGTGGTAACGTCACCAGCTTTGAATGCTATGGTTTAGATTGTAGCAGATGGCACCTAAATACGTTTTTTTACTTTTGAAATCACGACTATAATAATATATACGAAATCTGGACAAATTAAAATGTCATATTTAAACATATTTTACAGCTGGGCAAAGCCGAGCGCCCGCCTCCGCTAGTAAGACAAATATAAAAAAAAAATAAAAGTTTGTGAATTAGTTACATGGTGAGCAGGCTGTTGTTAATACATGTGTTCTCCTTTCTTGCAGTCTGACATCCGCGAAGGCTTTTCAACATTTCATAAACCTGAGCGTGTTTTACAGTCACTTCTGTAGAATGTGCTCCAATGAACTTTCTGTAGTTTAGTAACCTCCCATCGAATGTGAAAGACTCGCGATTATGCAACAGAGCTGCTGACGAATATCTACAAGCAGCAGTCGCATGGCAGGTATGCAAATGACCAAGACTGTACACGAGCTGACGTCACAGCAGAGGAACAAAAGGGAAAGAAAAGCAGAGAAAAAAAAGGCACCACATGGTGAGAACTGAAAAAGCCAGAGCTGACGTGAGGTGGGCATGTAGCCCATGGTGGTGTGAAAGACTTTTAAGGACGTGTCAAGACGGCAGAGTTTTGTTAACTAAATGGCAAACTAAAAGACTTTTAAAACCAGAGGCTATGCATAGTTGGAAAGTGCCGTTAATAAATGCCTTTTATTTCAACTAATTAAAAAAAAGTCGTATTTTTTCCCCTTTGTTTCTTTATGAAACTTCCATACACAATGTATGGGTCCGTGTTAACATTAGTGTTGGGACGATTAATTGGAATCAGAATCGGGAATCAGAAAAATCAGGACTTTTGGTGGTATCAGAATTAGTATCGGAATCAGAAAAATTTGTGCCTATTTTCCGATGCTAAAAACGATTCCTATAATTATCTTTTTTATTTGATTTTGTTTAAAACTAAATCTCTTACGTCTTGTAGTAATAATGGGATATCAAATATCTATTGATTATGAACTACGAATAAAACTAAAATCTATAGATTATGTTAATTTCAGTCCTATGTGACCAGTAGTTTAAGAGTTAGTCGGTTAAATATTTTCACTAGACATACACACATGCATACATTTACTGTTTTATTTATATAGATTTGTACTCTATTTTCTGAAGTGTTCGTTTTTCTTTTTGTCTCTTTGTATTTTTATATATTTTCTCTGCTTTCTCTTTCTAATGACCCCCCCCCGTATCTCTCTCTCTCTCTCACACGCGCACACACACACACACACACACACACACACACACACACACACACACAGATTTCTTTTTCGTTTTATTCCCCTGTTTCACACACATGGCTATGTAACTATTAATATAAACAGCTTTTACCCAAATGCGTATTAAAAAAAAAAAAAAAAAGAACACTAAAACGAAAACCTGAGAACAGCTACGTTAACTCAACAATGTTTACATTAAACGTTTTTCTCTGGTGGATAAGGCAAAGACGTTTCAAAGAACATGTAAACACAAAAAAAAAAAAAAAAGTTTGCTATCCGGGTAAAGTTTTGAGGTATTAGATTATGGCAGGGTAGGACAGGTCGGAAGAGTGGAAGCTTGATGTAAACCTACCATCCCACTTTTTTTTTTACTTTTATTTTTTATTTAACCCTTTTTTTTTTAAGATCCATTGCATTTCTTTTCTAATGTGAGCATACAGTCACCCAGGCAATGTTATCGTAGGGTCAGTTTTCTCTATTGGATATAATTTCAGTATTAACGTAAGAAGGCGCTTCTATCATTAGTTGTTAAATTCAGTAAGAGACTCTTCCTCTTACGGGCGTGACTTTCAAAGCGCACGGACGTTTGTTTAGCCACTCTTCATCTAAGCATTGCTTTTAAAACTCATGCAGGCCTTTTCCGTTACGTACCTTTCTGGTATAGTCAATCGACTCTCCGACATTAATAAAAGAACATGTGTAACGTTGCCGCTTCATACAAACAAAAGGAAATAAATAAATAAATAAAAATCCAGGTCGGCATTTTTTCTTTTACTAGCAAATTTAGATTTGCAATTACAGAATATGATTCTAATTTTTTCCTTTGCTCTTTATTCTAACACTACACTAAGTTTACTGTGTTATTTCGCTACAGTTGATATTGTGTAGAACAATAAGAAAATCATAGTGAACAATGCATTCAACAAAATTTCACACACATTTCTAGATACCTATATCTAATAAGTTCAAAAGAAAGGACACACTTAGGGAGGTATTTTGGTGGTCAAATCACTAATAAGAGATAAGCTGGTTTCCCGGCATAGCCCAGGATGTAATAAAGATTGACTGAAATACATGTTCTAGCTGGTTTCTAGGCGTTGCCAGGGATGTAATATAGACACATTATGTTGTATATTACCTGTTCTCTTCTCCCTAAGGTAAAACAATTTCATATACATGCTGTAAATTACCTATGCTAGGGATAAAACATGAACAATACCAGTCTTAGGGTAGATAAAACAAATAATACATAGAGATGAAAGATTCCTCTCCCCTAAGAATAAAACATATGTTCAATATCTGCTTTTGTTTTTTCATTGTTTATACGGCCCCGGGCAACGCCGGGTAGCCCTGCTAGTTTCTTTTATTAACAAAAGCTTTTTATTACCGCTACTTTCGGCACGACTGAAACAAACCTCTCGCTGCCACGTGTTCATTTAACCTGACAAGGGATATAAATACAAATCTCCATTTAAAATAAATTCATTAATAACTTATAACGAATCCTACTATATGAATGAATGATACTCAACAAGAACACAACAACAACAACTGCAAAGAAGGACATTGTTTAAAAATAAAATGGAGGTCATTTCTACTCATATGAAACATTTATCATCTCTGAGGAAGAGCATTCTACCCAAAATATTTTAAGACCAAAATTTAAAAAAAAATTAATTAAAAGTATTTGCACCTTATCTGTGGTTTAGGATAACATTTTTCTTGATTTTTAAATTAAAAAAAAAAGACATTTTAAATTCAAGTTTCAATTTTGGAGACTAAAAAATTTTAAGCCAATCTGCATTTAAAATAAATGAATTCATTTTTCACATTTCTCTTTATTTCTATTAAAAACAAAACTAAATTTCTTTCGGCACCGCGTAAAAAGTCTCTTGCTGCCATCTGTTTATCTTATCCTGGTACGCGTTTCTCTTTCTTCCCAGCTAACCCATTCTCGTTTTTGATTACACACACGTCCATTCTCTTCAACGTCCACTTTGCTTCTGCCCTGAGTACATGGGACATTTTTCTCTTCTTTTTTCTTTTCCCGCGCATACTTCCTAATTTGCATTTGCGGTTTTTCGGCTGCTGCTGCTGCTAATCTCTTTGCAAGCCATTCTTCGCTGCTCCTGATACTTTCCTACGCGCTCATATGCAAAATGGTACGCATAATTCTACAGATGTCACTACCCGACAGATGTTGATTTATGTTAGATTAGAAATCGATGTGCAATACTAGACAAGCGAGCACAATAAGCTACCTCTTTTCTTTCTTTGTTCGATTTACTCTTTTTCTTTACTTTTTACTTCTTTCTGGGATAAGAGCGTCGAGTTTTTAACTCTAGATACGTTTCAGATACATACAAAAAAGCAAATGGCTTTAATTGCTGCCCCTTTTCTTTCTCCTCTTCATTTGGATTCACTTTCTTCGTCACTCCAAAAGCAAGAAATTTTCACAGAAACATGTGAACTGAAAATATTTTCTATCCAATAAAAATCCGATCTGAAATTCTACAAAAAACTATAAAACAGTGAATTGATGACCAAAAATTCAGAATTCTTCCAGCAATATGCGACACGACGCACCTTGACTCTCGGAAATGCCTTCAGCTTGGGCTTTTATTTCCAGTGAACACATGCCACCCAGAAGATAATTTTCTCTCTCTCTCTCTCTCTCTCTCTCTCTCTCTCTCTCTCTCTCTCTCTCTCTCTCTCTCTCTCTCACACACACACAAACACATCCATATATGTGTGTGTGTATATATGTATATGTGTATATATATATGTGTGTGTGTATATATGTATATATATATGTGTGTGTATATATGTATATGTGTGTATATATGTATATGTATATATATGTGTATATGTATATATATATGTGTGTGTGTATATGTATATATATATACATATATATGTATATATATATAAATATATGTATGTATATATATGCATATATATATGTACATGTATATATGTATATATATGTATATATATGCATATATACATGTACATATATATACATATATATACATACATATATTTATATATATACACATATATATGCATATATATACATATACACACACATATATATACATATACACATCTATATATACATATACATATATACATATATATATATATACATTAAACGTTTTTCTCTGGTGGATAAGGCAAATACGTTTCAAAGAACATGTAAACACAAAAAAAAAAAAAGTTTGCTATCCGGGTAAAGTTTTGAGGTATTATGGCAGGGTAGGACAGATCGGATATAAGAGACTGCTTCCTCAGCCCATTCAGCTCTCTTATATCCGGGTTATATTTATATCTGGGGTTCTTATATCCGTGTTACACTGTACATTAAAACACAGGCTCTAATTTGGGACCAGAGAAAATCTCTCTTATGCCCGTTTTTCTTATATTCGGATCTTTTATATCCGTGTTAAACTGTAACACACACACACACACACACACACACACACACACATATATATATATATATATATATATATATATATATATATATATATTAGTACATTTGGGCAGCATCTCTTCTCTTATGCATGTTTCGTTGAACAGCAGGGATAATTCCTGTTTGTTTCTTTTGCGATCCGTTTTTTTTCCATTTGGCGGTCAATGTTCGAACGTTCTGTCCGAGTGTAAAAAGAATTTTGCCGTAGTCGCGAACGTTTTCGACTTATATAAGTCATCTTCAGGTGATTGATGAATTACAAATATTGTGTTTAGTTAATTTATTGAAAAAGTCGATTAAAATAATTTAAGATGGTTAAAAGCACACACACACACACACACACACACACACACACACACACACACACACACACACACACACACATATATATATATATATATATATATATATATATATATATATATATATATATATACATGTTTAGAGGTACAGAATGTAAATAAAGTTTTAAATATAATGGGCGGAAGTCTCTCGAGAGCTCCCTCAGCTATCATCTCATAAGGAGAAATCGATAACGTAAAAATAATAATACTACGTCGAAAGTAAAGAGTTTTGATGGGGAACTATTGAATGCGCCAAAAATTACGGGGACACTAGAAAAAAGTTTATTAACGTTTAAAAAACGATTAAAATAATGGCACAACGAGGAAAAAAAAAAACGGGAAAAAAAGATTCACAGTTCCCCAAAGAGAAACAATGCGTTAGATGTTTCTTTCTGGCGGCACAAAGAAGGTTTCCGCACCGCAATAGAGACAGACTCCAAAATCTTTAAATTGTTTCTGGAGTCCGCTCTATGTAGCACCTCGAACCATTCAATTTTATATCTATTGGCACAGCACGGGTTGTCAACCAAATGCTGGCCAATAGCAGAGTCCAAGGCTGCAGAAGGAGGGAGACTACTAGACCCCACCCTCCCTTGTCTGATCTTCGATGGAACATGCTGGTGTATACGAGTCAAAAGATGCAAGGATGTTCGCTGGTTATGTTGGGCGAACATCCTTGCATCTTTTGATATATATATATATATATATATATATATATATATATATATATATATATATATATATATATATATATTGTACATAGTCTCCTCATCAGCACTAAGAGGGGTAGAGGTGGGGGAGTATAAGACACTAAAATAAAGCTAGCATTTTTGTAGTAAGTAAGGTGGATAGTTCTTATTGAGTTGCATTAGAAAATTTATTTCAACCATTTGTGGCAAAAACATAACACCATGCTCACTTATGTACTGACGAAACTTAAAACAAATTTTCTAATGCAACTCAATAAGAACTATCTACCTTACTTACTACAAAAATGCTAGTTTATTTTGGTGTCTTAAACTCCCCCACCCCTCTTAGTGATGATGAGGAGACTATATTCAAAAAACAATCTTTGTCAATTATTGTCAATGTTTATTGTCAATTTTAAGAAAATGAATATCGTTTCCGAAACGATCGTACACTCAATTAGATTTGGTTTGTTCATCATTTCGAAACTGATTTATAATTTACAATTATTAATCTTTATACTCTCTCTCTCTCTCTCATATATATATATATATATATATATATATATATATATATATATATATATATATAATTTTTCATATTTCTCATTTTTCTTTTACCTCCTATTTCCCTTACCTCGCCCTCTTTTTAACCAAGTGAGATCTGTGACTTACTTGTAGTTTCATTAAATACTTTTATATGCAAAATCCTATCCCGCATTTTGATAATTCCTACCCTCTGATGAGAAGGAGAGTATTTCTTCGAAACTCCGCGGATTAAGGACTATCCACTTATCTTGTGCTTCCTTTTTTAAAATTAAATATGTTTTTAACTCTTTTTCAAGATGTCTTTTAACATGTTTTATTAATCATTTGTTCATATATATATATATATATATATATATATATATATATATATATATATATATATATATATATATATATATACCCACCACGGTACTCTGCAACGAACTTTGTCTATTTTCTTATTCATGAACTTTAAAACTTCTAAACAAACTTTGGTCTTTCAAAGTATATTTTACTATTTTATAAAATCGTTGATATAAATGTTTTGTTTGTTAATGCATGTTTTCTTATCTCATTCCAAAAATCATGTTTTTTTAGTTAGTGCTTTCTAACTGGTGTCCTATTCATGTCTTTATTTATGTTTTTATTCGCTAATTCAACAACATATTTATTAATTGTTAATGTTTTTTTTTGCACTTTCCAATGATGTACTATCACCAAACATTCCATTCAAGTAGAAGGGAACGGTCCTACAAATCTAAGAACAATTTACATTTTCCGTGTTATCACATATATTCTCATTACATGTCTGCGCAACACGTGTGGGTTCTTATTAAAATAAAAGCAATTGTATTCTTTGTTTAGTACTTGTTTCTAAGTCATTTCTTTATGAACTGTTTATGTACTACGTTTTTCTTAATTTCTTTTTATGTTCGTCCAGGATAAACTGTTAATAAATCAAATTTATTTGCACCCAACTCGTTCCTCTTTCTATTTTCTCTTGCGAGACTCGCGTGTGTTATCAACGATAAAATCTCCAAATAAAGGCAATCACGTGTGGAGAAAAATTCTAAACATGTGGTTAGTTAAGGTGATAAAATTAGAATAACAAATATGACTCTTCATACAGGATGTTCCAAAAGTCTTGGGCACATTTCAAGTCTTCATATCTGCTTAACTACGGATGGTAGTACGATGAAAGTGGTGCTATTTTAAAGCTGAATCATCTCTCATCTCTGACGTCTTTTAGGACGCTTCACCACCGATCTACACGACTTCTCCAGTTCTCTCGATCTGGCATGACAGTTTGCAAGTCACAAACACTTTCCAATACTGTGTCCTGTAGCATGTTATCAAAGTAGGTCATTCTTCCTCTGCCACAGTTTGGGTGTCCATCTGTTGGTATCCAAAGAATTAGTTTGCTGGCTTCCTTTTCGCTGTCTCATGCAGTGACCGGCTACTCTCATCCTTCTCTGATGCACTTTTAATGATACTGATGAATGCATTAAGTTTTTGTAATTTTGCTATTGAGTTTTTTCATTTCTTTTCAGATCCAGTAATGCGCACACTCTGCAAGAAAAGGCGATCTGTGTGTTTGAATTTGCAAAAACTGAATCATAGACATTTATTCAACGTGCATTTCGCAAAAATTCTCACATATTGCAATTTTTTGTGTGGAGATTTATGAAAGATTGGTCTATGGGCCTCCCATTCTAAGAGACGTGAATGAGCTGAAGGCCCGAATAATAGAAGCGGTTGCAACCATTGACAACGCAATGCTGAGACGCGTTTGGCAAGAATTGGACTATCGACTTGATGTGTGTCATGTGACCAAGAATGCTCACATTGAACATCTTCGAACATTCCATGAAAAACTTGAGATGACAAGCTTTCTGAATATATCAGATTTTTACATCCTAAATAGTTCTCGAGATATTCAAAGTCAAAATGTGCCCAAGACTTTTTGTAGTTTGTATTTTTTTATTTGTTGTATTAAGCATTCACTCTATAAACTGATACTTCCACTTCTTTAACTCTTGATAAATACCTACTCACCCCGCCACTCATTTGCCAAATGCACACACCTTATCATATTTATTAGTGTTGCTACCTCTACTTCTGTGACTACTACTCGAGTGGTTCAATGTCAAAATGTGACCAAAACTTTTGGAACACCCTGTATATTATCAGAAAAGAAAGACAGTTTAAATCAATTATTTTTTTTTTTAAATAAAAAAATTACTATTCAACTAAAAGGGCAATATGACAAGAAACATTTAATGTTGAAATATTATCTTTCTTGCTTTAAAGAGACTAAATTAGATTTCTTATTGTGAGAAACTGAAAAGACTGCTCAGCAATAATTTTTTTTCAAACAAGGCAAACACACCTTGTAATGCTTACTACTACTACTACTACTACTACTGCTACTACTGCTACTACTGCTACTACTATTACGACGACGACAACGTCTGCGGCAGTGGTGATGACGTTAACATTCATTAATAAACCGCTCATCATTAACACCATGACGGTGACCTAGTGGTTAACAATACGAACTGACGACATGGCTGTCCCAAGTTCGAATCCAGTTCGTTCCACAAAAATTACTTTCACTTATGATGTTGGCAACCTTCTCATGGTCCCTCCTGTAAGTACCGGATGTCTGTCTAGAAAGAGTATTGTCTGGAAAAAATATCGGGGAAACCAATGCCAACAATAATAGAATTTTCAGATTCATACAATATGATGATGATTAAAACGTTGCCTTTCACCATCTTATATTTAAATCTTTAATTATCCTCCCGTCCCTTTGTAGAAAACATTATCACGGTAATGCTTCCCCGAAGACTACAACATGGTCGTCTTCAGATTCAATGTCCACAGATACGTGTCATAAAGCGTCCACAAGAGTAATCAAATTTCATTCATCATTCCCAATCCTCTCTTACTATTCTTCATCATTCAACTGACAATTCATCCATTTCATTAAGTTTTATCCTCGAATGGTGATGCAAACAAATGACCAAAAAAAGCTGGGAGAAATAAGATAATCTCAAAAGATAGACGAGAAACGGGAATGTAAATTCAGTAGGACGCCAAAAGAACAGTCCTGCATGGTTCCAGGAAAGACGTTAGCGATTTCAGTGAGCCAGAATTAACATCACAGGATCTGTATATTTATACTGTAATACTTTTAACGTAATATGTTTGTGTGCACGGTTTCCAGATTATAAATTATTCGATCGGGAGATCCTATTGATTAAAAAGGAGGATAGAAAGTGATAATATACTACGAACATTAAATTAGTATATAGATATGCTAATTTAATGTCCGTAGTATGCTATTACTAGGGCTATGACAACAGCATATTCTTTTCATTGTTTTTACTCTCGAGTATATATCCGACACAGTTAATCAACCGAGAACCACATCACTCTACATAAAAACATATTAGATATCAATGGATATATACCTGAAAATCAAAACATGGAAAAGAATATGCTGTTGTCATAGCCCTACCTTCTACTTCTTCTATTACCTTCTATCCTCTTTTTAATAAATAGGGTCTCTCGATCACCAAAGACAAAATGTAATTTTTTTAATGCTGTCGCTTTTGGGCCGCGCGTGAAACTGAAATATACCTTTTCTAGCTAGGATCCTAGGGTAGTATCTGTTCTGTCATAATGATATCGTGGGTTTTCCTTTCGTGCGGGCGTCCATACAATGGAAATATGTTACAGGCTCCTATAAGGATATTGGAGATAAACCGTAATATCCAAATATATTCTGACACTACATCAACTAGATTACTTAAATACTTTTACAGTTAAAAAAAAATGGATTTAATAAAATCGCGGAGTCTTCATTCACGCTGAACGACCACAAAACGACCGTCAGCAACATGTTACGTATGACAGATGCCATTGTGGAATTTCCACAGGCCTCGCTCATAAAATTGTATTACGTCAAGCATTTTAAAATGTTAGTGTTTTCATACATAATGTTATTAATTGTGGGTTGCCGGGTTTCTAAGCTATCTTTTGAAATTCAGGTTGCTTAGCAAAATAGTATGCGTTTGAATAAATCGACCCTTTTTTTTTCATGAAGAAGCAAGACGCCTTCAATTAACTGCCGATTGCTACTATTGACGTTCAAAACGTGGAGGGAAGCCAAGGGTAGGTGTAGCAAAAGATCAACGAAAACCACCGAGACATTTTTTCTTTAACTAAATACAAGATGCTTTCAATAAGTTCCCAGACTGTTTTTCGTATGGGCATTTTAATGATAGTACACATATGAAACTCTAGCCTCCTTTGAAGTAATCTCCTCTGGCTGCAATGCACTTATACCATTTCAACATTTTCTATAAGGCCCCATGGAAGTGTGAGCGTGTTATTGACCCTCGTTACAGCCTCTTTTATCTCTTCTTCTCATAACGATAGCCTCTAAAGTTTTGCTTGTATCTTAGGCAAAAACCAAAAGTCACTGGGAGGCAAGGTTTGGACTAGAGGGAGGGTGAGGAATAGTCTTGATGCCCATGACAACGCCTTTCTTTCGGATCTTTTCTGAGGACCCTTAGAACAACTTTGTGAAAATTATCTGCATCTTTAGTTCTTCTCGAATAATTGTGCGTGCAGTTTCCACATTGACATCAAACTGTGCACATGTTGTCTCTATAGACACATGACTGTTCTTATCCATGAAATTCTTTATTTGACCAATCAATTTTCGTGTTCTGAGTTCCTTACTCCTTCCACACCTCTTATTCTCCCTCATAGCCTCCCTGCTGTCCTTGAATCTCCTATGCAACTCAAAAACTGATGCTCGATCTATGCAAGATGGTCCAAAATCAGTCTTAAGCATTCCATACGTTTCTTTGTCATTTTTATCAAGTTTAAAACAGAATTTTATTGCATATCGTTCTTCCGAATTGTCCTCACGTCCAGATTGTATTTATGAAATTCACCAGGCGTGATAATCAAGCTTTAGTAGGGTGCATTCTAATTCCTGCTGTAAAAATTGGTCAGTCATCTCATAGGATGTATAGTAATAACATACTGCATTTTTAAGAGTTTACGACAATTTTAAATGGCTGTACAAAAAAAAGCATGGAAACTTATTGTAGGCATCTCCTATCTTCCCAAAATTATATGAAAGAACTTCAAGAACCGTTACTTAGACAAACATTTCCCTAAAAATAGATCCTGTACATTTTCTTGCAGCACACACACACACACACACACACACTCTCTCTCTCTCTCTCTCTCTCTCTCTCTCTCTCTCTCTCTCGTCTTTTTTCTATCTCTTTAACATCGGCATATCTATACTATTATATAACAAAAACTTTGTGTGTGTGTGTGTGTATGAGAGAGAGAGAGAGAGAGAGAGAGAGAGAGAGAGAGAGAGAGAGAGAGAGAGATCCCTATGGACTCCAAAACGGCTAGCCCGACGGTTTTTGGAAATTTTACACAAATCTACTTTATGTGTCCGACAGTGCTCCTAGATAGGTTTTGTACTGGAATGTCTTTGATAAGTATCAATAATTAATAATCGAAAAAAAATCCATAAAAGAAAGAAGAGGCGATTTTTTTTTTTTACTAAATTTGACGCCTTATACAGTCTAACATCACAAATACATTTGAGAAGTTTTATTACCACACAAGCAGAAAGGATCAACATATAAAATCAACAGTAAGTACCTCGATATGACAAGGGCGTGTTCGAAATGAATGTTTCTGTTTAGAGCAGAATTGAGCCATGATACTTGACTTTTGCATTTCAAACTCTAATTCAAGCTATTATATAAAATAATTTTATAAAATCAACAGTAGGTTCTCTACAGTGCAATATAAACTACAATGTATTGTGAACTAATTCACCGCGGGGAGGCATGTGAAGCTTTCTCCCGGTGCATCGCAGTGGGTCTCCAACTAGTGAAGGAAATCAATCGATTTGATTTAAAAATGGGCGTTTTCGCCGATTTCGATGACGGGCAACGTGGGGTCTCCCTGTTTTATAAAAATGCTTCAATTTCATCAGTTGCTTTGTGTTTTTTTTTCTCCTATTGTTGTCATGTATACCTCTCATTCAATATATTTATAAAACTCCATACTTGATTGGGTGAAATCTCCCAAAATATGAAGCCGGTTATGCTAGTTCGAATCCTATCGGATCCATTATGTACTAATATCGTTGAGAATGCTTCCTTCCTCGCAACATTGGATGCCAACGACCATGGATTGTATAAATGTAGTTTTCAATAGCGATATAATTGGGAAGCAGTTTTTACAGTGCGAGATTGGCAAACAGTTCGTACGGAGAAACCGATTGCAACAGCGATACGACGTTAACAATCAGTAGGAAACCGCGAGGAGACCTCATTACGAAGTGCATATAATGAGAGATAAGCGAAGGAGAAAGAGGAGTAGAGAATGGGATAGATAGAGTTAGAGAGAGGGTTACTGCTGAGAAAAAAAATACAATAGTCGAAGGAAGAGGGGGAGGAACCGATAACATAAACAGAGAGAAGAAGCAATCAATAAAGAGAGAGAGAGAGGGAAAGAGGGAATGAGAGAGAGAAAATAAAATAGAGGGAGAACAATATCAAAATATATAGCGAGAGTGGAGAAGAAAAAGAACATAGAAACAGAGAATTTTGTTGGTTGCTTTGCTTTACGGCACATCAACCCTTTCCTGTTTTTTTAAGGCCGAATCTAGTAAATTTTGAAAGAGTTTTATGCTTCAAGTTCTTTATCTCTTTAGATCTCTATCTATATATCTATCTCTGCTATTATATAAAAGTCACTTTGTATGTGTGTGTGTGTGTGTGTGTGTGTGTGTGTGTGTGTGAGTTCCTTTCCCATAGTTTCCGAAACGGTTGAGGCTATATATTGTAAAGCTAATTTATATGTCTTAGATATGTTTTGTACAGAAATTCATCCGGTAAGTATCGAAAATCGAAAAAAAAAAAAAAAAAATATCCGACCTTAAAAATAATTTTTCTCTCTTGTAGATAAAAAGAAGAGTTCTTACAGATGAATATTTTACGTTACACCGGGAAGAGAGATAATAAAATATTAGCAGATCATTTCTTCTTAAAGAAAAAAAAATTATCATAATCTGGAAATATAGCTTAGTGGTAGAACATTTGACTACAGATCGAATGAACCGGTGTTCAAGCTCAGGTGTACCTCGACATTTTCTTTTCTTCTTTTTTCTTTTCTTATTAATGAGTCCAGTTTACGATATAAGAAGAAGTACCATTTCAAATCGCCGCAAATCATTTCTTCGTTTGCATATTTTATAACTAAACATTAATCAGAAGCGACTTTTTCAGGGCAGTCATCGTTAAGCCCAAATATCAGCTGACGTGATATTGTAAACAAACACAAACAGAATTTGATGAACGATATTATCATTATTATTTAATTTTTTTTTTTTTTTTTTTTTTTTTTGCGCATAGTCCACCGGACAAATTATTCGTCGTAATATATAATAAGCAATAGAGAGTTGATTCAAAAATAATTCATACGCAATCTGCATAAATTATCACGTTTAAACGTATTATATGACCGGACAACGCCGGTCTGCCAGCTAGTATTTATTAATGGTGTTTAGTTTGGTTGTTTTGTAGAGGAAAATTGTTGTTTTTGGATTTGTAGAAAGAAAAAGGAAAAAAAAGAATAACATCAATGTTTATTGTATTTTAAGTCAGACAGCCTGGTCTACAGGAGAGATAAATATATATATATATATATATATATATATATATATATATATATATATATAGAGAGAGAGAGAGAGAGAGAGAGAGAGAGAGAGAGAGAGAGAGAGAGAGAGAGAGAGGGGGGGGAGGAGGAGGAGGAGGAGGAGGGAAGAGAGATAGACTGATAAGAAATGATAACGGAGCTAGAAGGAGAGAGAGAGAGAGAGAGAGAGAAAGAGAAAGAGGGAGAGGAGGAGGAGGAGGAGGAGGAGGAGGGGGGAAGAGAGATAGACTGATAATAAATGATAACGGAGCTAGAAGGAGAGAGAGAGAGAAAGAGAGAGAGTAAGAGATAATGTAAAAAGAAAGGATAGGCATAAAAAGAGATAGAGAAGAATACAAAAATACAGGGAGAGATCGAGCATTATATATAGAGTGTGTTTGAGTAAGAGAGACAGAGAAGCATAGAAGAGATGTAACAGTAACATAAATATAGAAATAGATATGGCAAGTCAGCTACACAATTAATGGTTTGTATAAGCAATAAGGTTATAGTCAAGATATTTTTTTCTTTTTCACTTCCTGCTTCTACTTCGTTGACGAGATGACGATAACAACCTTTCTGATTAATGATTATCTTCCTCTCATTGAAGGTAAAATTCCTTTTTCTTGGTGTTAAGAATGGCTTTCTTGACCGCTTGACCATGTCCAATTATCCAGACAAATCGACAACAAAAACCGGAAGTCAAAAAGAGCAAGCAAACTTGACTATAACTGTCAATAAAAATCAATAGCTTTAAGTGGTAAGAAATGTAAAAAAAAAAAAATCGTTTATAAAAGTGATGCTTGAATGCTAATTTTAACAGTAAGCCTGAATTTCTGCGTGGAATGAAACATAAACATGTCTGTGTAGTTATTTACCGCACACACACGTGCGTGCGCACACGTACACACACACACACACACACACACACACGCACACGCGCACACACACACACACACACACACACAAATCCCCATTTTTGGTTGAGCATATTGGGAAGTGATATACAAAATGCCATTAGCGTATTAAGCGATGCTCTTTGTGTAAACAAATTCAGCTTCGGCATTTGGACGATGTCAAAACATCGTTAATTCACTACCCACACAGCAGCAGCCGAAGAGCGTAACGGGCAGTTAGGTTTCGATCCCAGCTTGAGGTAGTTGCCTGTCTAGCCGCACTGGTGAGCTGTGATACAGCGAAACAGTACTCTATGTGGATGACATTATATATATATATATATATATATATATATGAAATTTTTTAATTAAATTATGCAGAATTACAACAAAAGTTATTGTTTGAAAAGAACTACAAATAATTATTAAAGATTTTTCATTAATCCATGGATGTTCAATGAATGGCTCATCTCATGTGAGGAAAAGTTATTAGCAAAAAAAGAGATGGGTGATTTTTAATATTGCTTATTAGCACATAAATTGAAAATTAAAATTGAATTGATAGTTCAAAAAGACACTTCACGTGGAAATAATAAATATACAGGAACAATTGTAAAATCCAATGAATACTCGTATATTCCAGAATGAATTGCGTTTTTTTAACAAAATATTCAAGGTTGGAAAGTAAAATCATAGTCATGGATGTTCGTGCAGGTAAAATGCTAGAATGTATTAATTAAAACAGTTTTTTTATGTACTTTTTGCCGATAATTTTCTTCTGCAGTTAAATTATATTAATGTATGTTTTTTTTTCCTATATTGAAAATTTTAAAGGTATTTAAATTATAATATAATGTTGGATAAACTAAAAAGGGAAGAAATTCTCAAATGCTTTCATTGGCGATTTATATATAATTTGTTTGGACATTTATTATTATACAATCTGTAATCCAACGGCATTTCAGTATTTCATTTAATATATATTGTCGTAGCTTTTCAACTTTTTGAGTTAAAAAATGGGAGGCTTTACTTTTGGAACGCCCTTCGTATATATATATATATATATATATATATATATATATATATATATATATATATATATATATATATATATATATTTGTTTTTGAGAAAAATAGAAAAACCGAATGAAATTAAATAATCAACGTTTCGTCCTTATTTCATAGGACATCTTCAGGATATTGAAGTAAAAATGCAAGAAAAGAAAAAGTCATAGATCGTACGAAAAAGAGAACAGTTTTTCCTTAAATATTTCAACAAAATAAGTTTACAGGAGGAAAAAAAAATGTACATATTTATTTTAATGCATTTTTAAAATGTATATATAGACATCGAACAACCCAACCTTCCCATACGCACACATATGTTTGTCCTTCCCGACATGGGTAGGATTCAAAAACAGATCATTGGCTGAATATGTTCAGAGCATCAGGACATTATTTATGGTAAATTTAGCCATTAGATAGTCTTTTATGTTGGGGCTATCCATTATAATTATATTATAACATATTACATAATATTATAATTATATTATATTATCTCGTTATTCCTTCTTATTCTTTTTTCTCCTCCCTTTCTCCCCCACTCTCTCTCTCTCTCGCTCTCTCTCTCTCTCTCTCTTTGCCTTATTCTATCTATGTTTCTCTCTCTTATCGTTCGCCACATCTTTGTACTTTATAAACGTTCCTCTTCCAGTTTTTTTCACTTTTCGTTTTTTTTTTTTTTATATTAATCACTTATTTCTAAAAACTGTTTTAAATGTCTATTTACTTTCCTTATCCGTCCGTATCGCCTCACGTATTTCTTCTCCGTTCCCTCCTACATCTCTCACTTTTTCCCTTCTTGTGTGTCCATATTTGCAACCTTCCTTTATATATTCTTTTTTTTCTCAGTGTAATCAGCATCTCTCTCTCTTTCTCTAAAAAATATCAATTTGATTTTTCATGTACATACAAATATATATAAACATATAGACATACGAGATGCGTCCAATAAGTTTCCAGACTTTTTTGTACAAGCATGTAAAATTGTTGTAGATTCTTGAAAATTCAGTATAATATTGCCATAGATATTATGATATCACTGACCAACTTTTCATGATTTCAGGTTCAAATAAACAGCTACACCAGGAATTGGAATGCACCCTACTAAAACCTGATTGTTATAGTAGGTGAATGTCAAAAACGCAATTTGGGCGTGAGGACACTTTAGAAAAATGATATGCAATAAAATTCTATTTTAAACTTGGGAAAAATGCTACAGAAATGTATGGAATGCTTAAGACTGCTTTTGGACCATCTTGCATGAATCAAGCATCAGTTTTTGAGTGGCATAAGAGATTCAAGGACGGCAGGGAATCTGTGAGTGGTGATGAGAGATGTAGGAGGAGTAAGGAAGTCAGAACACCAGAGTTGATTAGCCAGTTAAAGCATTTAATGGATAAGGACCGTCGTGTGTCTATAGAGACAATAAGTGCACAGTTTGATGTCAGTGTGGGAACTGTACACACAATTATTCGCGAGAAACTGAAGATGCAAAAAGATTAGCGCGAATGCATCAGTTCGCAATTCCATCCTTGTCAGAGTTTATTTGACCATGACCTTTTCAATATCGGATGTCATGCGAATCAACACATAAGACACTTTCTTTTGTTCCAGTTTTAAATGTAACTCTATTTTCGGTATTCAAACACAAGCATGTAGGGCTGCAAGCCGCCATGTAATTCTTTACGAACCCAAAATCTACACACACCCGCACTACTTCTCAGACGTTGATTGATTACATAATTAGAACGTCCATCGTTTTCACTCTCTGACTCTCTCTCTCTCTCTCTCTCTCACACACACACACTCTCTCTTTCCCTCGATTCTGTCGTTACCTATATAGTCAGCTGTTCCTTTGTTCTCTGAAATTGACCTCTTTCCAAATTAATCAATTACATTATTTGACGTCTAAGATCAGATCATTCATTATTGTTATTGTCATTGTTTCTGTGATTCTTTATTTGTTTCAAATCTGTATATTAAAAAATTCCTCCCTGAATTCATATTTAGCTATTTAAATTGCATATATACTTAATTAACCCTACTCACAAGCTTCCGTAGGGCCCCAATCTGTCATATATCAATACAGTAGCATGTAGAGTGCATACATGACAACGTCTGTATAATAGTGTCAGTCAACATGTCGTCTCTTTTAAGCATCAACTTAAAAGTAGAACATAGAGACGCTGCTAGTATTTTTTCTACTCTATTGTCCTTTCCATGAAACCTGGGTGTGCTAAGTTTGTATATTTCTAAAACTCCATACTTAATTGAATCTTGTTCATTCTTTAGAAACACTTTTACTTAAGATGTTGGCAACCTGCATGTGGTTCCTGTCGTAAGTACCCTATTTTTTTTCTATAAATAATTTTATCTAGAAATATATCGAGGAAACCAATGTCAATATATGGGAGAAACCAATATTATCATTTGATTTATACGAAGTGAATGAAATTACATATTTCGTTGCTGAATTATTTTTTCCAAAAGCGTAAATATTTTCTTACAAGAAATTTAAAGAAAAATAAAGGGGCGGGAAAAAATAAAATTAAAAAAAAAATCTCCTGGACAACGCCGCGTAGATACCGATAGTATTATTATATTTCTATATATGTCTTATCTCTGTTTTCCTCTCTCACTAACTCTCTTTCTCTCCTGTCCTCCCCATAACCCTCCTCTCTCTGTTTCTCACTCTCTCTCCTGCCCTCCCTCAAACATATCTCTCTAGGTTTTCCCGCTCATTAGATGTATCTTATAATGAGGTCTCCAACTGATTGTTACAGTCAGATCGTTGTTGCAATCGGCCTCTTTGTACGAACCGTTTGCCGATGTCAATGTAAAGCAATTTCTTACGTTCTATTTATATGTATTTATATTTTAATATTTATACTTTATATTTATATTCGTAAGTTATATTTATATGTATTGTGCACTAAGTCACTGTGGGGAGGCATGTGAAGCTTCCTCCAGGTGCACCGCGGTGGCTCCCTGAAGAGAGTTGGCAATCAATCAATTTGATTGATAAATGGGCGATTTCAACGATTTCAGTGACAATAAAATATGAGAGATTGAAACATTCGTCGATCCTCATTCAATCCCTGGCATCATTGGGTCTCCTTGCTAGTTTAAAATATTACAAGCAGTGATTGGCTTCAATTTTGACCAATTTATGCAACGAAACAGATAAGCACGGACCAATCTATGAATGTATTATAAATTCTTAAATGACCACAATAAATTTAATAGGACTTTAACCCATACGAGGTTGTTCTGTTAAAGTAATTATTTGAAGATACCAAGATAAACGTAAAGTTTATGGTCTGAATGATTTTTTCGAAAAGGCGATAGGCAGTAACTAAAAAATTGTATATTTTTTTAAAGATTATGACATGTTGAATGTAATCGAGTTAAAATCATTTAATACTACGTACGTATAAAGTGGGAAAACACTTTTTAGATTAGTAAATATAATAGTTAGAGACTGCCAAACGATTGTGAAGATTGGACCGCATGTTTTCGTGACGTCAGATTTGTATTAACTGTACGAACTATGGAAAAGCAGAAGCGACTTAATGCTTTTTTAAAACCCTTGTTTATCTTCTTCAAACTGCAATTAATAATTAATCTTTGTTATAATTTTGTTAGGTTTTAAGATTTACGCAGTTTAATGATTAATAATATTATAAACATTTGTATATTAAATATGAAATACGTTCTTTTGAATGAATAAATGTTCTTTTGGTTACCTACGAGGTTCCATATTTTGTTCGGTAAAAAGAGACAAACAAAATATGGGGGGGGGGCTACAAAATGCTTAATATATGTGCAATAATATTTTCAAATTGGCTTTAACCTGGCGATAAAATAGATGACAAAAGTCATGTTTATATGAAAACTTAATATTTAAAAAAAATTAAACAATTAAAAATCTATGTTGTAGCGGAACATTTTGAAATAATGGAATTTTAATCGTTTTAATCTTTTAAAAATTAATTAATGTTTACGAAGTTTATTTTTCTTGGCAATTCAACTCATTATATTTTATTATTATTATTTTTAATTAAAAAAAACGCTATTTAAAAAAACATAATATTAAGTTTATATCAATTTTTTAATTGCAACTTCAAGGTAAATTTTTGTTTAATATGTGTATTTAAATTTAAAAAATATATATTTTTTTTACTTATTTGAACTCTTATGCTTCATAATAAATAGAAATTTCGATAGATTTAAATATATTTTGTTCGAATTTCGAAAAAATAAATATGGGGAGGGGGGATACGCACTAAGAAAATATTTCCCCTCGTATATTTTCCGAAAACTGCATTTTATATGTAATTTCATTCTAAAATGGATAAGTATCGAAAATTTCACGAAAATCTGACCATTAGTTGATTTTTGCTAGATTTATTAAATACGGGTATGTTTTCATGTTCGGAATGTCTACTACATGGGAAAGTTATTTTAAAGCGTCAATTATGTAAACACGATTTTCGTCTCGCAATTTCATTATTTTCGTTCGATGAAAAAATTAAAAAAAAAAAATATTACTGGTTTATTTTGCCCTTCTTCTTTTAAATGGTACAAAAGTTATATTGATAATATTAATTTATAATAAAGTTACAC
>NC_136507.1:41989242-42001742 GCF_053919585.1 Euprymna scolopes
TTACGAAGCACATGCTTTGAACGTTATGAATTAACGTATTTGAAATGTTATGAAATAACGTGTTTTGAACGTTACAAGGTGGCGTATTTGGGAGATCTAGAAATATATCTAGTCCATCAATATTCACGTAACGTTACAAAAAACAATTATTTTTCGAAATCAGCAGATTCAAACCTTTTCTACATGGCGACGCACGATTGAGTTTAATTAAATTTTCGCAACGCACCTATCATAAAAAAATTAGTATTTCTACTCATAAGGTCTTTTTGCAATAAAAAAGTAAAAAAAACAAACAAAAAAACAAAGAAGATTATATAATGAGAATATTTATTCACATAAATCAATATATCCTGCATTCAATATCTGATATAGAATAATAATGGTGAATGTCACTGGGACAGTTGTGCCTGGTGTTTTTTAACTACTGCTGCATATGTGGACGAATGTGAGAGAGACACTCTTAACTCTCCTTCAATATTTCAAGTCTTTTACGTTTTTATTTTTAAGTTTGTTTACGTAAGAAATTCCAAGTTCATAAAGGTATGAAGTTGAGAATTGCAGTAAGATTTCGATGGCTGTTTTTTTTTTTTTTTTTTTTTTTTTACTTATTACTTAGAGTTGGAATTGAACGATATCATTATGATTATGAAATCAAATGGTTTTATTAAACAAAATAAAATTAAATGGCTTCGAGCTATTATCTCTTCGCAACACACCAGCAATCATTCCGAGGTACATTGGTGTGCCGCGGCACAATGGTTGGGAATGCTAAAAGAAACTTTCTGTCTCGTTCTCTTGTTTAACCAGTGTACGCGTGTGCGCGCTCAATGAGGCAATTCATATAATTCTCTTCCATGCTTCCTCATCTTTCTACCTCTTTTTACCCAAATAAACCCCCTCTTTTCCTTCATTCGGCTTTTTAGTATCAATTGAGTGCTGGGGTATATTGAAGCGTCCAGAAAGGAGGAAGACGACGTTCACACTTCTCTAAATCTTATCCAAACCAAACAAATAAAAAAAAATGCGTATTTGGACTTCATTTCAAAGAACTATTAACTAAAGACGAAACAGATCAAGTAAAGAAAGAAAAAACGAAAAAATGGATTCAATGTTTTATCACCAGGCAGGCAGGGTTGCCAGACGTTGCCCGTGTGCTATGAAGAAAATAATACCAGCACTGTACAAAATCCGTATGAAAATAAATACTAAAAAGTTTATTAATCGTTGATTTTGTGTTAAATTGATTAAATGGTGGGAAAGTGTATTTCACAAGAATAAAAAATTATAAAAAAATACAAAATTTTAAATTAGCCTATTTTTACTCTCCGTATATATATATATATATATATATATATATATATATATATATATATATATATATATATATATATATATATATATATATGAATGTATGTATATATATATGCATACATATATATACATACACATATATATGCATACATATATATATATACACACACACACACATATATATAATGTATAATGTTTGTATAAATAAATTTAATATACCTGCTCTGTTAACTCATTGAGCACTTTTGGTAGACACGTTGTTTCAGTGGATGTATTTCTAGGAAACTAAGCTACACTGCCATAATATATATATATATATATATATATATATATATATATATATATATATATATATATATATATATATATATAAAGAAGGTACTTTATGTGTGTGCATGTGTATCTGTTTGTGTGCGCGAGTTCGTTCCCTATGGACTCCGAAACGATTGGATCGATTTTTTTTTAATTTCTTACAAATGTACTTTATATACCTTAAAGTGTTCCTTAGATAGATTTTGAAATGGAATGTGTTAAGATGAAAATCATTCATTTCCATTGGGACAAAGTGAGGATCAGAGCACTGGTAGATAAAAGATAGAAGCTTGTCTTTGGATGAACTCAACGTAAGTATCCATTTTTTTTTACCTCATTGTGCCACGTGCTCAAGATTTAAACAGAGAAATTCAGAAAGATCTTAGTCTTTGTCAACCTTTGAATTACTGCCATAGATGGTAGTGTCGTCTGCATAACTGTCGATAAATGATATTAGAATATGATTTGAGAGATCGTTAATAAAGATCAAGAAGAGAAGATTAGGATGGATCCTTGAGGCATGCCGGTATTAATACTGTTAGCTTCAAACTTCTGCCCATCGATGACTACTTTAATAAACCTATCAGAGAGAAAGGTTTAGGGAGTGGAGTTAATGCTTTTCGGGCACTCCCTAATAGAATAAATATTTCAACACAAGCTACTGAATAAACGAACAAACTACTTCGTAAAACTTGCAATGAAAAGGTTTATTGAAGTAAGGCAAGATGCCATTTAGATATAGTTAGGATAGAACTCGTCTGCCATTGTCCGGTAGTTATTCCCAAGTGGAGACCGTCGATACCGATGTAGAGAGAGAGAGAGAGAGAGAGAGAGAGAGAGAGAGAGAGAGAGAGAGAGAGAGAGAGAGAGAGAGAGGAAACAGGTCCGCTCTCTTTAACGTCTCGCTGGAAAAGGAAGAGTTTTTCTTGTCCGGGACGGAAGCAGTTATAGTTCCTTAAGGGGGTAAGGAAGATCCCTGCGCTATGCCTCTGATTGGTCAGTATGTGCCATATCGCACAGTCAGGGGAGGCACTGACGCACAAGAAAAGAGTTCTATTTGTTTCTGCTACAAGTGGTTTGATATAAGGTTGGTGCAAAAATAATGTCGTTTTATATACGTATTTGAACGTCAAAAACGACATTACTTTTGCACCAGCCTAATAGTTGAGAGGACATTTCCAGCGATTCCATAGCTGTAATTCTTGTTAAGTAAACCTTTATATCAAACCCTAACAAATGCCTACGATATATCAAGAGCTATTGCCCTAGATACGAGACGACCGTTAATAAATCCACTGATGCTGTGTGATATTACTGCCAGCGCATCAGCCGTTGATCTCGCAGGACGAAAAGCATATTGCTTGTCACTGAATAGCTTGTTTTTGCTGAGGTGGTTGCCCACCTCTCTATTTATTACAGATTCGAGCAACTTACTCATGGCACACAGGAAACTGATTGGTCTGTACTGAGAGGCAGATAACTGATCTCTGGTATTTTTAAATACGGGGCAGAATGATGAAGTTTTCCAGGGAATCATTTCTCCTTAAGACAACGTTTAAACAGTTTTGCAAGTATGGGAGCTAGTTCCGGTTGAAGTTTTTTTTTTATCACTATGACTGGAATGCCGTCAGGGCTAGTTGCTTTACTGGAATCAAGAGTTTTGATAAACTTGGCAACACCACGCACGGATGTCGCATAGCGGGTTTTTCTATTCTGCACCATTTTCCCAGAAATTAACCTCTTTCTTTGGTGGGGAGGGTAGATATATTAGCAAAATAATGATAATTTACAATACCTATTAAGATAGCAAGGGCCGAGTTTGTGAAAACTACGTTAACAAAATTTAGATTAAGTTTGGAATCTAAGTAGGAATGCGCTTTTGGAATTCTGATGTGTTTTGTTGGATCATGGGGGGGGGAATCAATCTGGAATATAGACATCATCATTTATGACACACAGGAGACTGAGTTCCATTCGATACGCGAGAAGGATTGAAGTCGTTTTTTTTTAAAGATTTTTCGATATCAATATTTGACGATTGAACAACGCATGCGCGATTATAACAATCGAAGTTGGATCTGTCTCACGGATTATTGCCTTCATTTAATCTACTTTTAATGTTCTATTTTTGCTAAATTTGCTGATGCTTTAATTCGAATGTCGCAATAATTTCGAATTAATCATAATTTCGATCTTTGTATTCGGTTATTGATTGAAATGATTATTGTTTTGAAACCCGTGAATGATGGCGGAATCCGAGAGGAAAGGAAGAAGAAAGAAATAAGAGAAAAGAAAAGAAAGAGAATGGAAAGAGAAAATAAAAGATGAAATGAAAGACGAAAGAAAAAGAAAGGAAGATGAAATGAAAGAATGGGAAAACTTAAATTTAAAAAAAAAATGGAAACGGTACTAAACCCTATGCGGGTTTAACCAGCTTCCTCCAAAGGATGAAATTCCACGGGTGTATGAAATTCACAAGCGGTTCCCAGTCGCATGTCTATCCCCGTTAGGGGAGAGGACGATGTTAGGATTTTGTAACTCTTACAGGCACTCCCCTACATATAGCATCTGGAATTCACAAGTTCGTCACCCATCTGGTACTGATTTCGATGATCTAATGAGAACCGGTGTGTCAACGTGATTATGCCGTATATATGAAAATTATTGTGCCGTATATATGAATATTTATGAAATAAGGAATACAGAGAAAGGAAAGAAAGAGAAAGGAAAGAAAGAAAAAAGATAAATGAAAGAGGAAAGAAAAGGAAAGGAAAGGGGGAACGAAAGATAATATTAAAGAGGAAAGAAATATAAAATTATTAAAGAAAAAAACGGATGAAAAATAAATAAATTGAAAAGGAAAAAGAATGGAATAAAAATGTAAATAAAAAGAAAGGAAAGAAGAGAAAAGAAAGCGAAGACGAAAAATTGAAAAGAACGAAAGAAAACAAGAAAAAAAAACAAGAAATTAAAAAAAGCGGAACGGAACTAAGGTTAAAGTGAGGAAAAGGGAAAATGAAACGAAAAAAATATATATGAAAACCAGAGAATGTCAAAAACAATAAATTGAAAACGAATAAAATAAAGATGTAAAAAGATAGGAAATCAGAGAAAGTACAAAGAGAAAACGAAAACGAGAAATTGAAAAAAAACTAAAAAATACAAAATATTAAAAAAAACAACAAAAAAAAAACCCTAAAAAATTGAAAACTTGAAACAGAACGAATAAACACTAGAAAAAGATAAATAATTAAAAATAACTGTAAAAAGAAAAGAAGCAAGTGTTCAATGGGTGGTTGACCTCCTTTTGGTTTCCAGAGACAATGGATACTTTCTGTAAGGATGCCTGCAAAGGAAATCTATAGTAAAGCGAAGGTTGCCCAATCCCGAACCACACTTCTCCTGAACCGATATTAAAAAGAAAAAAAACGGAAAAAAAAGAAATGGAAAAATAGAAATTTAAAAAAAAAAAAAGAAGAAAAAATAAAAGAGAAAAAGAAAGTGAAAACAAGAAAGCAAAAATATTAGATTTGCTATTCGCTTTCCCTCGTAGGAAATTTACAGATAAAATTTCCGATTTAATGAAATTTCTATAAACGCCAATCAAACTTGCGACGTTTTGTTGCGATTAAACTGCGAGTTTTACCGTTTGTAATATTATCTGAGGTGTGACTTTTTTACAAGTGTGCTTTTATCTGATTATGAATTTAAAATGAATACGCTCCATTATGGTAAGACTGATATGAGCGCATAGGAAAATAGCAGCAGCAGCAGCGAAAGACCGCTGGCTTGCGAAGAGATTAGCAGCAGCGGTAGCTGAAAAAAGCACATATGCAAATTAGGAAGTATGGCGAGAATATAAAATAAAAAGGAGAAAATGCAGCATGTGACCGAGGGAAGCAAAGTGCGGTTCGAAGAAAATGGGCGTGTAAAGTTTAGGACGAGAATGGGCCGGCTGTGGATGGCATGCGGTCGGAAGCAAAAGAAACACTACTAGGTTAGATGGATATGTGGCAGCGAGAGACTTTTTACATGGTGTCGATACAGGAGAGTGGCGGTAATAAAAACTTTTGTTAAAAGGGGGGGGTAATAAATGCTTTTGTTAAAATGGAAAAGATGCCGACCCGGATTTATTTATTTTTGACGTTTTTTTTTAAATTTTTGAGATGAGGATTGGTTATTTGCATTATTATTCATCAGACTACTGTTTTCATCTTGAGTGTGACTTTCACAACGTTTCGGTCGATATAATCGCCGACCTTCTTCAGGTGTATCTTGTCGAACTCGGGAATGTTTCTGTCGAACCCGGGAATTCCGTTCGAAATTTCGTCCAAATTCCCGAGTTCAACAGGAACATTCCCGAGTTCAACAAGATACAACTGAAGAAGGTCAGACGTTATATCGACCGAAACTTTGTGAAAATCACACTCAAGATGAGAACAGTAGTCCGATGAATAATAATGCAAATTATTATTTATTATTTTTTTTTTGTTTGTTTCTTTTCGACGGTGCCGGGCGGAGTGGGGGAGGGACAAGAAAAGTTTGAACTGTAACGAACACGGTTCGAACGTAACGGCAACGTTACATTTGCACAAAAGATTTATCCCCAACCAAGGAGGTTATGTTTTACCTACCGTTTTTTTTTTTTTTTTTTTTTTTTGATTGTGAACTTTGAGAAAATAAGCAAGCACGTGTTACTTATTTAGTTATTTTTACTAGCAGAACCCGTGTACCGGCGTTGCCCAGTGAAATATGACACAAAGCAAGAACAGCTACGGTTACTCACCCTCCACCCCCGAAAACAGAATAACCTTTGATTATCTAGTGCTTTATCGTATGTGAGTCAGGTAAATTACTGACTATTGATAAACAGCTAAAAAAATATTAACATAGAACATAAGTAGATGGCGGCGGTTGTTTATGGTTGTTGAGTCAAGAAAATTGCATGCCTGGTTGCAGTGGTCAAAATGAAAGCACATGGGTTCCACTGTTTTCCATTGTCCGGTAGTAGCAGCTACCGAAACCCATCTACCGGCTGTCATAGTTGGCGATTAGTGTTGTTTTAGGGTGGTTACTTGCATTTACAACTGTCAGTGTTGGTGCACGTCGGTCAGTATCGATCAGTCATCCAGTGACGTGCACTGTCATCTAGTGGTGGTTATGACTGTTATCTGCATTAACTGAACGATAGTGATCTTTTAAGTTGTTGCTGTTAGTTGATGGCACAGGCGGACACTAGCGGGCATTTTTAGTTATTGCTGTATTGAGATTCCATGAACAAAACTTCTTTCTTAGAAGAGCACGCCTGTGGAACTCTCTTCCGTTTACCTGTGTCCTACCTGACTACAACTTGGATGTCTTTAAGTCCAATATAAACAAGTTCCTGATAAACCGCCCCCTTAAATAAGACACTTTATCAGATCTCCATTACTAACGATTACTACAATATTGTCGTATTGATTACTGTACATGCATATATCCCTTATCCTCGAGTGGCCTGCGGGCCTTGATAAGTAGTGACTTCCATGTAAACAAAAAAGGCAGTTACTTGTGGTCATTGGCTGCCGTAACAACTTTTGTCACAGTCATCAAGTGTTGTTGAATGGCTGTCATGACCGATGTAGAGTTTGATGCACCCCTTGCACACCCTCACGATGTGGTACCTTTTTTGTTTAGTTTTTATGTTTCCCTTCTTTTCCTTTGCTGTGATGTCAACTCTTACATCGACTTGGTCATTTGCATATGTGTCATGTAGGTGCTGTTGCTAAATACGCGTCAGCGGATTTGTTATACTCAGATTTGATAACAACAGGGACGTGCAAGGGGGGTCTAGAGGTGCCCAAAAACTTGCCCTTTTACTCCTGTTTTAAAAAAATGCTCTTTTCAGAGGAATGTATTATAGGCTTGTATCCTACCATTATTATATTTTTGCCGTTTTTTTTTTTCAATTGTGCACCGGCCCTGAAAAAGTTCTTTGCACCTCACTGGATAGCAATAATCCATTCATGGGCGAATAGTGGCTTTACATAGACACAGTATACTAAAAACTATAAAAACTATAAGAACTTTACTAGCATAGTAGAGGGAGGCCATCTTATTTCCAACGACCTTGGGACGGTCTTATCGGCGATAGCGATCGGTGGTTGAAAAGGTTTCTGATAAAGTCCTTGTACCCCCTCGACGTAAATACCCCCGACAAACCCAACAAGCAGCAAAATTCCACCCCTACACAGTAGAAATCTTCAGATGCCAGAAAGCCTCCTACTCTAACAGTTTCTTCCTTAGGACTGCTAAACTCTGAAATTCCCTTCCGGGTTCCTGCTTACCTGACTGTACTGGCATGCAGAAGTTCAAGTGTAATGTAAACAGACATCTTGCTGCTCAACTCCCTACATAGTATATCTGCAAATTATGTCCCAGATAGTAGACTACTACATCAAAGTGGCATTGTGCCTTGTTTGGGGTGAAAATGCAATAATAAAAATTTTAACAGAAAGGAGCTTTGTCTTCGTAGTCTTGAATGTAACCATATCTTTTCGACCCAATTTTACTAATTTTCTAAGGATTTGGATAGTGTTTTTGTGTGTGTGATTGTGTGTGCGTGTGTGTGTGTGTGTGAGAGAGAGAGAGAGAGAGAGAGAGAGAGAGAGTGTGTGTGTGTGTGTGTGTGTGTGTGTGTGTGTGTGTGTGTGTGTGTGTGTGTGTGTGCATTCGATTTGTAGTTTCTAGCGCTTCTGGCATAACCGAGTTAGTGTACGAAGTGACTTCACAGCGCAAGGAAAGAAAAAAAGAGAGAAAAATGCATCACATAGTGAGGAGAGTTAAAAGAGCGTGCCGGTGTAAGATGAAAGTGTGGCCCCGTGGTGGCGAGAAAGACTTTTAAGCTCATGTCGACACGGCAGGGTTTTCTTAACTACATGGCAGGCGAAACAAACAAAAGAGACCTTTAAAGCAAGGTGCAATGCATTAGTTTGGAATGTATTATAAATAAATGCTTTTCATTTCAACTGAAAAATCTGTGTCGAAACCCCCACCTCTTTTTTTTTTTTTTTTCGAGACTTTCATACACAACGTAATAGATTCATCATATGTCGTGAATGGAACGCGCTGTCACTAACAAATACACCCATGCCAAACGCGAGTGTATCGTTTGTGGTTATCTGACTATGTTACGAAATAATAACCTTCGACAAAGGAGGGTATATTTTATCTATCGTGGTAAAACTTTTGAATATTTTGAAATAATAACAAAAGGAGGGGGCCGCTTTCTTGTTTACCAACTTCACATAACTAAAAGTGAAACCTTTCTGCATTTTTTCTTCTTCAGGGTCGTATCGTTGAATAAAGGAATTTTTGAAGGCATTCAATCATTGAGTCCGGATTAAATTTGTTTGGTTATAGCTATTATCATTTGAATGATATTTTTTGTGTGCAAATCGCTCCTGACATGGCGCGAAGCCACAACGAAAGATGATTATCGCAAAGACAGGCGATGCCTATTGACTTTAGCATTGAAACGACCAAAGCTATAGATAAGAGGAAAACAGTCGGAAGGAAGAGACTTCTACAAGCTTGCAGTTCTTGGAAAAAGGCTACTTGAATAGGAAGCTGTATTACGATGTGATATTAAAACAGTGAATTGATTGAGACCACTAGACCTATGAATCAACTAAGCTGGAACAAAGGATGCAGGGATAGACCAGACAATTTTGAAGAACCCATGCCCTAATAGTATTCATATAAAAAAAACTGAGACGAACAACGTCACGTCTGTGAGAGAGAAGGTGCAGACAACTAGAAAAATGAGGCGTCCAATCAAATTAGAGATTTGTGATACAAGAGATTGGAGATTATTTTCTTTTTATAAATTTTGTGTTATTTACAAAGTTTGTCGACACTGAAGAAAGAAACAAGGAAAATACAACTGCACTTTATATATATATATATATATATATATATATATATATATATATATATATATATATATATGACGATTGCAACGTCTTATCAGACGAGAGCCACTCCCTCAGTCACTAAAAGTCCATGTGCCCAAAGATGACTTTTTAGCCCTGCCAACGACTTGCACACCCTCAAGCAAACATGACACTGAAAACGTTCACTGGTTTGTGTGAAACTAACAGCAGCATAACCTGTATAATCGTTGGCTTTTCATGTGCCTTAGACAACAGAGCCCGATCACAAACCTTACAGATCCAGAGATCTCCATCGTTGTGCGGCAAGGTTTGGCATTTCCTACATGCTCTCTTAAGCTTCGCTCGGTCTATTTTGACTGCTTCAAAGTGTTCTCTGCCCTATATATCAGTGTCCTCCAATGCTGGCGATTATACGCTAGCGACTCCCGACTGTCAATAGGAATATGAAAGCTCACCAGACTCTCCTTGATGCTATCACTAAAACGTTTTTTGGGCTTGTGCTGGGGTCTTTTTCCAAGAAAGAGCTCACCATAGAACAACTGTTTTGAGAGTCGATAGTCTTCAAGCCGGATGAGATGACCTCCCCCCTCCCGCCCCCAAACGCATCTAGTTCTTAATAACAATGGTAGCAATACTGGTTGTTTTGGGCCTTTTTAAAAACATATGTATCAGGAACAAGAATGTGTCTAAGGCAGTGCTGATGGAACCTCTCGAGCAATTCTATATGTGACCGTTACAAGGTCCAAGTTTCAGATGCGTAGAATAGGGATGGTACTACACATGTTTGATATACTGAAATTTTAGTTGTCAGAGTTAGATCACCGTCAGACCAGACTCTATCTTGTAACCATCCAAAAGCATCTGATGCCTGGCTGATACTCTGTCTTATTTCCGCAACAAGAGTGACATCATTTGATAAGGTACTCTCAAGGTAGACAAAATTTTTTACGACTTCAGTATATATATATATATATATATGTGTGTGTGTGTGTGTGTGTGTGTGTGTGTGTGTGTGTGTGTGTGTGTGTGTGTGTGTGTGTGTGTGTGTGTGTGTGTTTTATTAGCTTTTTTGGCATGTTTATGAAGTAAATATTTTTCTGTATCTTTTACAATTTCGGAGCTGGAGGATATCTTAAGTTTATGACCGGATAATGAGAATAGAGAACACTAAATGCATATTGTAGTGTATAATACATAAACGTTAATTAAACATTCGTATATATATATATATATATATATGTATATATATATATATATATATATATATATAAATATATATATATATAAAACATTCGTATATATATAAATATATATATGTATGTATATATATGTATGTATATATATATGTATATATATGTATGTATATATATATATATATGAAACATTCGTATATATATATAAATATATATATAAATATATATATTATATACATAAATATATATATTATATACATGAACATATATATATTATATACATAAATATATATATATATTATATACATAAATATATGTATATTTTATACATAAATATATATATTATCTACAAAAAAAATATATATATTATATATATATAAATATATATTATATATATAATTATATATTATATATACAAATATATATATATATATATATATAAATATATATATATGTATATATATATATAATTTAGGAGTTTAAAATTAGTAATTTAAAAAGGTTAAATTTCAAATATAGAAATTTTATCGCATGCAAGACAAAGAATACAGTATAGTAAAATATATTTCCTGTTCGATGTTTATAATATAATTTAGCAAATATTATAAAAGGTTTGCATTTAATTTGCTAAAGGTATAAAATATAGAAAATTAAATTAAATGTTTTTAAGTTTTAAATCATTTTAGCTACATATAATAAGGGAAACTGGATATTGATGCAGCAAAAAAGGATATTGAACTTCAAATCAAAAGTATATGCTAAATCCTGTAATGGAAACTTTTGGTATTCGGCAGGTAAAAAGATCCAACGCGTATTGTAATTTTTTTTTTTTTACACAGAGGTCACCACTTATCAAGGCCCAGAAGCCACTCGGGGATAAGGGTTATTGTGTGTACAGTAATCAATGGGATAGTATCGTAGTAATAGTTAGTATCGGAGATTTGATAAATTGCCATTACTTAAGGGGGCGATTCATCAGGGATTTGTTTGTGTTGGACTTGAAGACATCCAAGTTGAAGTCGGGAAGGAAACAGGCAAGCGACAGAGAGTTCCACAGGTGTGAAGTTCTAAGAAAGAAGCTTTTTTCATGGAATCTACGTTAAGATTTTGGCACTGATAAAGAGTGGGGAAAATTATTGACAGTGATTTCAGCTAGACGGGTGTTTTTCGAGAAAGATTGGCGAGGGGGGACCAGAGATTGGAGCTCAGGCGAGCACTTGCCATGGAAATAAAGATAAAACAAAGATATGCTGTCACCGTCTCTTCTATGGGAGAGAGGTTGCAGGGAAGTGAAAAGGGCATGCCCCACTAAGCCACGAAATCTATCTTGTACTCTGTCAAAGCAGGATAGGCTGTTTTTAGCAGCTCCTGCCTAGATGTGGCAGCAGTATTTCATCCTTGGACGAACAGCTTTTATATAGATAGAGAATTGCACCATTAATGAGATATCTTCTGGAGCGGTAGAAGGATTCCACCATTTTCCCAGCAACCTTGGCCACAGACTTGATGTATGTGTTCCATTTCAGATCAGGAGTAAAGGTCAAACCCAGAAGCTTATCGAAACATTGGGCCTCTCCTAGACGAGAGCCATCCATTTCAATTGATGCAAGATGGGGATCAGAGCGTTGATGATGTAAAGATAGGAGCTTTGTTGTAGATGGTAGGTAACCAGCCATCTCTTACCCCATTGTACCACGCGCTCAAGATCAGAGGAGAGAGAATCAGAGAGAACATTGTCATTTACGGCCTT
>NC_136507.1:42006742-42014242 GCF_053919585.1 Euprymna scolopes
AACACTTCGTAATTAACAACACGAAAAGTCATTTTCATTTATCTTTTCATTTCATGAAGTATATTTAAAGGTTTGTTATTTACATGAAGTTCTCTAACATGCAACAAAACTGGTAAATTGTTTACAGTTTTTGCTCGCTTTGTGTTTAGTGCCAGCCATGTACGATTTCAAGACATTTTCACCCATTTCGATCAAAACAAATGCCTTTTTACATGCACAAAATTTATGTCGAGAATCATATTTACATTCCTTGACCAACTTATATTTGGTCAAACAAGCGTGACTAAATGTTGTTATTGTAGATTGGTCTATGCTGTGTTCATTTTACTTTTAAATTTTGTATTTCCGGTATTGTGGATACAAGAGTTTTGTTCCTTTATCATAAAAATACCCGGTGTTATTGTATGGAAAACATCAGGTAGTTTTGTGATAAAGGGACGTAACTCTTGTATCCACAATAATATGATGCAATTTCATAACAATGTATTTCGATTTTAATGGTATATGTTTATTAATACGTAGCAAATAATTTATTTCGATTTTATTTTTAATATTTGGATACAAATTTTTACTGGACATAAACAATACGATTTTCAATGACTTTCCAAGGAATTTTCAATACATTGTCCATATTTTCAAGGATTTTGCAAGATAATAGAAATAAGGCATTTTCAAGGCTAAAGTCAAAATTCAAGGACTTTTCAAGCCCAAGCAAACCCTGCATTTGTTAAAAATAAATCTCTATTACTGTGTAGGTGTTCTGCTGAATATTTTCATCCTTCTTATTTTCCCTTTAGATTTTGTAAAGAACTTTTTCAGTCACGCTTCCTCTGTCTGATATTTACCTCTCTCACACCGCAAGAGGATGTGACACAAGGTCGGAAGGTGGGTAAATGAGTCGGTGTTCCTAAAAAAGGAGCACTTCGGCTGTGCAAAAATATACCTGAGTAGTCCCGCCGGTATTCCCCGGTGAGGGCGCCTCAAGCAACAAGCGATAAACTTGCTCAATCCGATTGCCGGGAGGCAAGGCCTGGGAGAGTTGACCGCCTAGGGCTATAAAGAACACTTTGCATCAGTCCGACAGCAAAACAGACATCGAAATGATCGAGTTTCTGTCGGATTGATTATCGAGGGCGAAACCTCGATTTCTGTGTACTTTCATTGTCCTGTAGATTGCTTCACGCGGTAGTAAACATGCGGTGCATAAACGTATCTGTAATTTGTCAAACCTCACCCTTTCTTGTTCTCTGCAACCTCTCAAAGACATGATGGTGATAGCCTCACTATTTTCTATAAATGCTATTATAACATGTATTCTTCAGAACTATCTGATTTATTCCCTGCTTCCATTGTTATAGCTGGGTTAACTTGTTGGTCTCGTGGTTTTATCGATTCACTACTCAAGTACCTCGTGATAATATATTTTCAGGTTCCAGCAGCTTTTTTCCAACAACGTAAATTTTGTGGAACTCTCTTTGTGCTGGCTGTTTGTCTGACATTACTATATCGTCATTCTTTCTTACGACGGTGAGTAAGGGTTGGACTTTTGGGAAGTTATGGTGTAGCGAAATGAACGTAAATTAATAAAACTAACAACATTAATCTTACAAATAAATTCACATCTTAAGATTTTTATTGCCATAAATGAACAATCCGACAAGGATTACAAGATGGGTAACTGGTTTGTAATGTATATGGGGAACGGTCTGGAGTTACAAACAAACAAACAAAAGAAAGAAATTAAAATCCTAGTCGGCATTTTTTCTTTTTTAACAAAATTTTTATTACCGTTACTTTCCCGTCTCGACACCATTTAAAAAGCTCTCTCGTTGCCACTTATCCATCTAGCTTGTTGCATTTCTCCTTCCTCCGGCCCATTCTCGTTCTCGACTTTACACGCCCGTCTTCTTCGACGCGCACTTTTTTTTCATATCACGTGGTGTCCTTTTTTTTCTTTTTCTTCAGACGGAACACACTTGCCAATTTGCATACGCGTTCAAACGCTGCCCCTGCTGCTATTACAAACGCTTGCCATCCATCCTTCGGCTGCTGCTGATATTTTCATACGCGCTCATATGCGCTCTGTTACATATGAGGAACAGCCTGGTAGTACCTGTACTACCGTCTTATATAGTTTATTATGTAAGGCACGGCGTCTCAAAAACTTTCTTTACAACAAAACCCATAAAAGCAACAAAATCCTTAATATGTTGTACATAACATTTGTGATATCAATGGCGTTGCGTTTTTTACTGGGGAGAGGGAGGGGCTTATCAAGGCCCGAAGGCTATTCGAGGATAAGGGTTAATGAGTGTCAGATGACCGATAAGACAACACTGTGATGATCGGTAATGATAGAACTTGGTTAATGTTTGTTTATTTAAGAGGACTGTTCAATCGGGACTTCTTCATGTTTGTCTTGAAAACGGCCATGTTATAGTCAACTTGGAAGCAGCACTGCGGTATTATGTTCCACGGACAGTTCTAGGAAAGACACTTTTCTCATGGAAGTTACGTTTAGTTTTAGGAAGAGCGATATTTTTTATGAAAATCTCTTCAAGCAAGGCGTGAAGCCACTTGATGTAAAGCGCTAACAAGAACGAAATTTATCATACAGGCATTAATATTAGTTTTGAAAAGATCAAGGCTACATGTAAGAGGAAAACATTTAGCGGAAATAGAGTTCCACTATCATGCAGTTTTGAGGAAGAATCTACTGGAATAGAAAGTTGTATTACTATAAGATATCAAAATTACAAATTGATGGAGACCACTAGACCAACGAGCCAAAAGGAGCGGGAACAAAGGAAGCAGGGAATAGATCAAACAATTCTGAAGAACACATAATAGTATTTAGAATAATAATAGTATAGCCATAATAGTATTTAAAAAAAAGGGGGCTGAGATTAGCAACATCATGTTTGTAAGAGAGAGGCCAACATTATTACAGATATGTTACTGCAAATGTGATTGTTTAAGAACCTTCAAATGAGACAGAAATTCGCCAGCCGAATTATAACAACAATACTCCATACAGGGTCTGATAGTAGATTTGTGGAGATAATAAATTCAGTTATGAGAGAGTCTTTAAGGCGATAAACAGAAATGATTTTACCAGAAGCAGAAAAAAGGAATCGATCTAATATATGAACTCCAAGAAGTTTTGAAGTCAATTTCTCTCCAAGAATAGAGCCATCCATGAGAACCTCAGGAAGAAAGGAGATACATCGTTGATTGAAATACACGACCGGAGAAACAAGCCATTTCGTATCCCAATCATAATTGCATTGATAAACGTACGCGGGCTGAATGAAACGGTTGAGGGTGGCGGAGCGTAAAAGTAAGGAATTTATGAAATGGGCCCACGTATTTCCACCAGAAACACTTCTGTCCATCCGTCACACGGTTGTTTCGAATAGCATTTTCTGACCCGTTATGAAGATTACCCTACCTGAGCATTCTTCCTTCAAACTCCTCGGCTTAGCATTCACAGGAAATATGAACTGAAATAAATACATTGAGGACATTGCGAAAGCTGCTGCAAGGAAGGTGGGCTCCCTCTATTGTACTAGAAAACTACTCGCACCTGAGTGTATTCTGTACCTCTATAAGGCCACCATTCGCCAATGTATAGAGTATTTTGGCCACATATGAGCTGGTGCATCTACCACTAGTCTTTCTCTCTTGGATAGGGTCCAAAAAAGAGTCTGCGATCTAATAGGTCCCACTTTGTCAACTAAGCTCCAACTCCTGTCCCATCACCACAATGTTGCATCCCTATGTCCGTTTTACAAGTATTTTAATGTAATGTGCTCTGATGAACTAATTGCATTTGTGCCCTCTTGACGTACATATCCCAGACAAACCCTCTTAGCAACAAAATCACACCCCTTCACTGTTGAGGTTCCTTAATGTCAGAAAGTTTTCTACTTAAATAGCTTCTTCCCTAGAACAGCTAGACCTTGGAATTCTCTTTCTGCTCAAAAGTTAAAATGTAACGTAAACCAACATCTTAATCTTTCTTAGCCATGGTCCTAATTAGCACCCCCTTACGTCCAAGTGGCAACATGCCTTATTCGGAGTGAAAGTGAGTAAAAAGAAAAAAAACTTGTTGTCGGTTGGACTGTCACGTTTAAAAGTGTTTTATTTCCCGATTTGTTGATTATAAGAGACTACCATCTGTTTGTCAGGTTTGTTTTGAAATAGTATCTTGTTGGTCTGTCACGTTTAAATTTGAAATCACATTATTTTGGTCTGTCATGCTTAACTACTTGATCTAAAAAGTTGCAACAAAGATGGTTAAGACGGAAAATGTGCCGCATCCTGCAAAAGTTTCGGACACTTTCATTGGTTGTTCGCATATATTTATCAGATTAACTGAATATCGGAATGAGGGAATTTCGAACGGTTAATACCACCTCTCATCTCATTTAACAGCAAACAATCGAATACTCTAAACCTAACAAAATCACATTTATTCCAAAGAAACCTAAACTAAAATTAAGATTGTTTTACATTTATATTAAAACAGAAGAGTATGGTCACACTTTTGTGAAAGTAGCCATTTTCGGATCAGATTAAAACAAGAGAACTTGAACTGAAGATCTACTTACAGTGACCTTTACTGTGTCGCTTTCGAATGCGCGATTTAAACATTGTGTCTAGTTCTGTATTTTCACTTAACATTTTAATAATTCGCCCCTTGTTTTTAAATCCATTCTTTTTTAAAAACGCAGATAAACAATTAGTATCGATACATCGTTTATTTACACACTGTGCAAGCAGTTGTCGTCGCCGTCGTCACAGTGGTCTTCTCTTATCCATTCACAAATAGGTACTTATGACGAATAGAGGCCGTGCTAAAATAACAACAACAGCTTTTTGTAACTATTATGGACTTTCGCATAACATTTTCATACAAAAAACAATAGTGTAGAAAGTTACATTTAAATTGAACATCATAAGTGGAAAAACATATCTACACCGACGCAGAAATTTTTATTTGCGTAGAACTTAGAATAGGTTACTCCTTGCTTTGCTCAGTTATGTTGATCATTGATGATGGCCGCCTTTGAGCGACGGTTACGCCCACTGAACCATAAATAAAGCAGGCTGTGCCCATCAGGGTCCCTCATAGTCTGTCATTGCCCAGCCGTGCCTTGAGGTGAGAGTAGCTACTTTAAACGAGCAGTGACCATTATGGATGATGGTACCCGCCACTCGATGACAGTGCCCAATATTTGTAGACAAATGATTTGTCTGCCAGTTCCCATCAGTCTCGCCCCTGTCGAAATGTGACAGTAACCACATGAAAATCATTGTCAATTACTGTCATAACACTCCGTGATCAACAGTGCCGCCAGTGGACGACTGTACCATACAATGGATGGCAATGCGCGAATATTGAAGACAGCTATTTCATTCTAAAGCAGTCCAATGGGGCTTGACACTGATCATGATCGATAGTGACCGACAATGATCAAACGCAAGTAACCGCCTACAAACGTCAATGACCACCAGTGCTCGCCATTGAAAACAGACACTTTCATTTGGGAACATTTCAATGGAAGCTGACAAGTAAGCACCCCAAAACCAACATTAATCGTTAGTAATCCCCAGCGTTGACAATGACAGCCATGGGTTTTGCTAGTTGCCACTGCCAAAAAATGCGCGACAGTGGAAACCAGATGATATCATTTTGGTCACGGCCGTCAGTGCCTTCTATTTTCCAGGGCTGACAACCGTAGTTTATATTGTTTTCACTGGGTGGCCTTTACCGAATATGTTCTTGCTTTGTGTCATAGTTCCACCGGGTAACGCCGGTACATGGGTCCTGTTAGTTGTAAATAAATTATTTACTTAAATTTTTCTTTTCGTTTCATCTTTACAATTCTCCGTTCCAACTTTTTAATCAAATAGCTTGAGTAACATCCATCTAACGTTGCATTTTGCCAGGAAGACTGGGTGCCGCATGATTTAAGCGTTTTTCTACATCCTATTCCATACGTACGAGGTGCTTTAAATAAGTTTCCATACTTTTTTGTACAGGCATTTAAAATTGTCGTAGACTCTTGAAAATTAAGTATGCTATTGCTATACATCTTATGAGATGACTGACCAATTTTTATGATTTTAGGTTCAAATGAACAGCTTTAGCAGGAATTGGAATACACCTTACTAAAGCCTGATTGTCACAGCTGGTTAATTTCAAAAATGCAATCTGGACGTGAGGACACTTTAGAAGAACGATATGCAATATAATTCTATTTTAAGCTTAGAAAAAATGCCACAGAAAAGTATGGAATGTTTCAAACTGCTTTTGGACTATCGTGCATAAATCGAGCATCAGTTTTTGAGTGGCATAAGAGATTCAAGGAAAGCTGGGAGTCTGTGAGGGATGATAAGAGGTGTTGGCGGAGTAAGGAAGTTAAAAGACCAGAGTTGATTGGAGAAAATAAAGAATTTCATGGATAAGGACCGTTTTGTGACTATAAAGGCAATAAGTGCACAGTTTGATGTCAGTGTGGGAACTGTGTACATAATTATTCGCAAGAAACTGAAGATGCGGAAGATTTGTGCGAATGCATCAGTCCACAACTCTATCCTTGTCACAGACTATTTGACAAATATGGGCATCAATACATTTCCTCACCCTCCTTGTACTCCAAACGTTGCTCCCTGTGACTTTTGGTGATTCCCTAAGCTCAAGGAAAACCTTAGAAGCTGTCATTATGAGACAATTGAGATTAAAGAGGCTGTGACGAGAGTCAGTGACACGCGCACACAAGAGGAATTCCATGGGGTATTCCAGAAGTTGTTGGAACGATACAATAAGTGCACTGCAGCCGGAGGAGATTACTTCGAAGAAAACTAGTTTCATGTGTGTACTATCAATAAAAGTGACCATACGAAAAAATTCTACAAGTTTATTGAAGATACATCGTAACATTAAAATTATTTTTACGCTGTTACTTCAGCATTTCACCTTTTTTATAAACTGCATTTCCGATAAAAAAAAAAAAATTAAAAAATAGTCGAGAAACTACGTGATTATTACATATTTTGTTTGTCACGCTTAAGTTTGAAATTACATTTTTATCACTGGACATGTAGTTTAAATGAACATATATATATATATATATATATATATATATATATATATATATATATATATATATATATATATATATATATATATATATATATATATATAACCGAAGCAGCAAAACTAAAGCTATCCTGTAGGACACTATATATATATACAACTGTAGGCAAATTTGGACATATTTCATTGGATTGAAAATATAAGTTCATTTTTACCAACTGTCATAAGATTTTAACGATAAAATTGTATTATAATCTTCAAAAACCTTCAAATTTTTATGTAGCTTCGTCATACAACCAAAGATATGAGCATTTCAATATTCAATTTGGTTACGAATATAGATATATATATAAATAGATATACCATTTTTTGTTTTAAAAAATTTATAATTTTCA
>NC_136507.1:42019242-42036742 GCF_053919585.1 Euprymna scolopes
CTGGCAAACGGAAATATTAGCAGTAGCAGCTGTTAAAGCACGTGTGAAAATTAGCATATACACACATATATATATAAAGCTGAATGTGTGTGTGTGTGTGTGTGTGTGTGTGTGTGTGTGTGTGTGTGTGTGTGTGTGTGTGTGGTCATCACGAGTAGGCTCCTATATGGTTGACTATTTAAAAAAACCTGATTACATATAATGATAGAAGATGTATCGAGACACAGGAATGGGTATGTTTGATCTGGCAGAACGGTGGTTCATTAAATTTGTGGGGTCTGCGTTCGCGCCTGGTCCACAAAATATGAAAATAAAAAATTTTAAAATAAAAAAAAAACGCTTACAAGTGTTTTTGATATAGATGTATATAATACTTTGATAAGTATGTTTTAACTTAAATAGGGATGATATAATAAAATTGTGGGGTCTGCATTTGCGCCTGACCTCCATAGAATGGAAATAAGTCACAAAGTTTAACAAGGTTTTTAAATATAGATCCACAGAATATTGTGATAAGTGTTTCAGTGTTTATCTATTTTATTTTTACTTTCATCACATTTTGCTTTGGTTTTGATACCCCCAAATTCGAAGCTATCTCCTTACAACCCTTCTTTTTCATAACCTATCACACTTTAATAAATCAGAGTCCATTTTCTGTAGGCTATTTTTGAACACAGTCAACGACGGATACTTTTGCTAGTATATATATATATATATATATATATATATATATATATATATATATATATATATATATATATATGTGATATTCCCTTTAAGAAACTCGTTTCTTATCGTTGAGGACTTTCAGTTGAATTAAGTCTGTCAATTTAGCTCTTATGCACAGATCATCGTATAACGATTAGATCACTGTTCTGACATAAAGAGTATTTAAAATTAAAATGTTTAAATTCAACGTTATTTAACGCGGTTAATGGTAGCCGATTAGATACGGTCTTTGCTAATCGAGCCAGAGATCTAGCCCGAATCTGTCAACTGGTGTTAATCGTGACACCCTGTACTGAAGATTCACGAAAGGATGAAATACTAGTGTCTGTAGGTATTTAATTCTTATAGTAAAAAAATAATTATATATATATATATATATATATATATATATATATATATATATATGAATAAATGATTAATAAAACATGTTAAAAGACATCTAATGAAACTACAAGTAAGTCACAGATCTTACTTGGTTAAAAAAAAGGGTGAGATAAGGGGAACAGGAGGCAAAAGAAAAATGATAAAAAGATTTCACATGAATGGATAGTTTTATTGTAGTTTCATTAAATACTTTTATATGCAAAATCCGATTCTGCATTTTGCTAATTCCTGCCCTCTGATGAGAAGGAGAGTATTTCTTCGAAACTCCGCGGATTAAGGACTATCCACTTATATTGTGCTTCCTTTTTTAAAATTAAATATGTTTTTAACTCTTTTTCAAGATGTCTTTTAACATGTTTTATTAATCATTTGTTCATATTATAAGCTCTATTTCCTGTTCGGTTTTATTGAGCTTTTTGATCTGGCTGAGTTCATTTTACTTGTAAATATTAACTCTTTAATATTTATAATATATTTTAAGTTTACCATTTTGATTACCTTGGTAAATTTATTGTAATTTATATATATATATATATATATATATATATATATATATATATATATATATATATATATATATATATATATATATATATATAGGAAATTGGATCAAATTTTTGTAACATGTCTTCTTCCTAAGATTAAGGGTGGTGGTATTTGATCAACACTGCTGGGGAGCCATGATGTAATATACTGTTTTGTTTTTAAAAATCCCCGAAACAGTGTTTCATGGTAAACAACTGATGATCCATTGAAAAATAAAAAAAAAAAAATGGTATTATAGTAAATTCGAGAGAGTTGATGCAGTGATTGCAGGTAATTAAATGACTTACTGACTAGATGTTTTTTTTTTTGTTTTTTTAACGAATGATAAAAAGTAATTTTTTGTATGGTTTCAAATGTTAAAAACTTCAAAGACTATATATATATATATATATATATATATATATATATATATATATATATATATATATATTCTAACCAGTGTATGACTGCTTAAGCATGTGCAACCTATTTTAATGTCATCACCAATTGAGAATCACCTGACACATTCTTTTCGTTATTTTTCTCTTTCAGCTTCTCTAACCCTAACCCCAACCCTAACCCTAACCCTAAACCTTACCCAAACCCTAAACCCTAACCCTAAACCCAAACCCTAACCCTAACCCTAACCCTAACCCCTAACCCAAACCCTAACCCTAAACCCTAACCCAACCCTAACCTAACCCTAACCCTAAACCCTAACCCTAACCCTAACCCTAACCCTAATGTTATGCTGCTTGGATGAACGTCCATCAATGATAACCTGGATGATAACCTATTGTCTAACAAGCATCTAATTATATTTAGTATACATCCAGTTATACCGTACGATTTAATTAGCAGCCCTTTGTGCCAGACTTTGTCAAAAACCTTAGATATATCAAAAGCTAAGGCCTGGCTTTGGCCACCTTATCCAGTACATGATATATGCGTTCAGAGATGACTGTTAAAATACCTGCAGTAGAACGACATTGCCTAAATCCAAGCTGTTTGTCAAAGAGAAGATTTTTTTTGCGAGTGCTCAGTTTATTAAGGTTTCGAAGATTTTAGCGAAGAGGTGGAGCAGGCTTATCAGGCGATAATTGAGAGGGTCAGTCCTTTCATCAGAATTCTTGAACACTGGTACAACAGAGGCCATCTTCCAGCTATTAGGGAAGCAAGATTCAGCAAGGCATTTATTCTAGAGCTTGGAAAGTACGGGAGTTAGCTCGGCTGAGTATTTCTTAATTAATATAGCAGGGATGCGATCAGGCCCATATGCCTTGGAGGTGGCTAAGTTTTTATGATCTCTCGGGCATGAGAAGGGGTAATTTTTACATCATCTAGTGTCGTTTCAGTCCGCATAGGGAAATTTGAGAGGGAGTTGTTTGTTCGCTCTAAGATGAAGTCAGAGACGAATAGCCGGGCAACCAGTTCCGCCTTCTCTGTTACTGTGCATGCGATATTCTGTTTGTTGGATAGTGAAATAATTACTGATTGCCCTTTATTCACTACACTATTATAGATTTTCCAGAAATCGCGGGTTCCTATCTTTTGCGATTCTATGCGTCCCCTGATTATTTCAGCATGCGTTCTTTTGACTGTCACTATTTCTCTTTTACAATGATATTTAGTATCTACGAATCTTTTCTATTTGTATTTGATATATGATGTACGAACCGATGGAATGCATGCGGTCTTTGTGCAATGGCAGCTGCACAATCTGTAGTGAACCATGAGGTGAGCGGGGCTATAATACTTCCGTGTGGGAACATGTGCTTTAATGCTCGCTTTACACTATTCGGTTGTCTCATTGGTACACTGTTCAGCAGGACGAGAGAAGGTGCTGTTAAGAATTGTACATGTCAAGGTACTTAAAGGAATAAATTGTAAGATGGTCAACATCCTGAAATTTGGAAGATAGACTGACATTTATTTGTTATATGCTCTGTAATTATATTGAGTTTCATAAAATAAATTGTTTGATATGAATAAAATGTGAAATATAATAGAAAAAACACATTCACACACACACACACACACACACACACACACACACACACACACACACACACACACACACACACACACACACATATTCCCTCAACTGCTACATGAAACATTTCAAAATCAACCTGTGGAAATTGGTCTGAACTTTTTCCTCGAATCCTTAAAATCCGTGGAATTCATGTAAAGTGTTTTCATGAGATGGCGATAAAAAATAAGTTTGTGGCGAATTTAATGGCAAAACTTTTGAAAAGAAAAACATGTAACTGGGTAATGGACATGTCTAGCTTTGGATTGAAAAAATAATGGTGTACACACGCACATTCAAATAGGTACACAAAATGTGCAAGTATAAACACATGCATACGTGCACACATCTCTATACATAAAAACTGTACAGCACATGTAATTCTTAAGTCCGGAAAATATATGTGATACGGCCGTGCGCACATACATTAAACACACACACACACACACGCACACACACATCACACACACACTTACTCTCTCTCTCTCTCTCTCTCTCTCTCTCTCTCTCTCTCTCTCTCTCAGGCACACGCATAAGATACGGATGTGCACACAAGCAAGAAAAACACACACAATCACACACTCTCTCAATTTTTCTTACTTTCTTTCCCCCTTTTTTTCCTTACTCTACCTTTCTTCCCTTCTTTCGTTTCTCTCTTTTTTTCCCCCGTCTCTCTCTCCCTCTCTCTCTCTCTCTCTCTCTCTCTCTCTCTCTCTCTCTCTCTCTCTCTCTCTCTCTCTTTCACTTCCACACAAGCACACACGTTAAAAAAAGGTACAGGTCATGTCATTCTTTGACCTGCAAAAATATATGACGCACACACATTTGCGACTATGCGCAAAATGCCCTCACGTACGTGTTTACACCCACATACACACAGCAAAATGTAAGAAAAAAAAATGATTAAAAAAAATGTCATTTTTTGGCCCCCAAAATACATAAGGCACACATGCTTACACGTGCACAGGCAGTGCCCGTAACACACACGCACGCACGCGCGTGCGTGCGCGCACACACACACACACACACACAAATGTACAGGTCATGTCATTCTTTGGCCTATAGTGCACACATATGCATCAGTACACACAGTGCATCGACACACGACATATGCGCGAGCATACACGCACACACGTACACACGTTAAGAAAAAGAAGCCCTTTAATCTCTTCTGGAATAGACCATACTGTTTCCTGGCTTCTGCAAATTCTTGGATTTCTTCTTTGATAGTTTTTTTTTACTCCCCCCCCCACTGCAGTCGCCGCTGCTTCTGCTGCTGCTTGCTGCAGCGTAAACCCCTACTTCCATGCTACTGTGCTTCTACTGCTGCAAGCTCGCAACTGCATCTCAAACTGCTCAGCCTAAACCTCTCTGCCCACTGCTGCACATCAGCCCCACTTTCTTCTTCTTCTTCTAATTCTTTTCCTTTTTTTCCCCATAACCCGTGCGCCCCCCCCCCTCTTCTCCCTGCATAGAAACCCCTCAACTCCGCTGCATTTCCTACTACTGCATATTTGATCAGCGACAGCGGGTATCAATTCCTTGATTTTCCCTCAAATGAGGCATTCACATGTAATTTCTTTGACTAGTTCGCTTTTTCTTTCTTCTTTTTTTTTTTAAATGGCGACTAGCAAGGTTAATTGGAATTGCCCGAATAAAACATATATAAATTATTGCTAAATTACTGTAAGTAACCGTATAAATAAGACATAAATTGGCTATAAGATACCAGCAAAATGATCTGGCCTGGCACATGAAAAAATATACAGATTACAGAAAGATTACTAAAAATAGTCATTGCAAGACTCAAGAGAAATCCGCGGTTAAGTACTAAAAATAAACATAAATATAATATTAATAATTGATTATTTGTATTTCTTTTAAACTTGAGGCTAGCAAAGTAAACTAGTATTACCCGACATACACATATCAAATTATATATATATATATATATATATATATATATATATATATATATATATATATATATATATATATATATGACTCAATAAATAGAGAACATGACGATATAAAACTTTATCCACATATATATATATAGATTTATTCATTTATAATAAGGGTATACATCAATACGGGGTGTAGGGTAAATGGGAACTCTTTATACCATGGTATTTCGAAGGCTAATGCTTCTCATCAAACCAGGAGAGATGCTAGGTAACATAATAGGGATGCGACGTCTACCGATAGTTACATTAGGACTGAAATAAAATATTGATGCTGTTTGAGGAAACTAAATTTATTTCTGTAATATAGGAGGAGTATCGCATTTTTAGTTTTTTTTTTTTATTAAATAATGCAGGGAAGTGTAGAGCATGCCTGTCTTGGGAGGTTTAATATATTATATTTCTATATAAAGTCCCAAGCAACTTGTGTTTCTTATTACCCCAATAAGTTTCCTCTTAAAGAATTGATCTCATTCTCTTTCTTTAATCGTACGCATATATATATATATATATATATATATATATATATATATATATATATATATATATATATAACTGAATGTGTGTGTGTGTGTGTGTGTGTGTGTGTGTGTGTGTGTGTGTGTGTGTGTGTCTGGTCACGAATAGGCTCCTATATGGTTGACTATTTAAAAAAAACTGATTACATATAATGATAGAAGATGTATCGAGACACAGGAATGGGTATGTTTGATCTGGCAGAACGGTGGTTCATTAAAATTGTGGGGTCTGCGTTCGCGCCTGGTCCACAAAGTATGAAAATAAAAAAAATTAAATATTAAAAAAAAAAAACGTTTACAAGTGTTTTTGATATAGATGTATATAATACTTTGATAAGTATGTTTTAATTTAAATAGGGATGGTATAATACAATTGTGGGGTCTGCGTTCGCATCTGGTCTCCATAGAATGGAAATAGGCACAAACTTTAATAAAGACTTTTCATATCTATCTGCCTAAGTATACTTTGATAATTATGTTTCAGTTTGAAGAAATATGGTATGAGAAAATTATGGGGTGTTCGTTCGCCCCTGACCCCCATAGAATGGAAATATGTCACAAAGTTTAACAAGATTTTTTAATATAGATTCACAGAATATTGTGATAAGTGTTTCAGTGTGAACAGACATGGTATAATAAATTATGGGGTTTATCTATTTTATTTTTAATTTCATCATATTTTGCTTTGGTTTTGATACCCCCAAATATATATATATATATATATATATATATATATATATATATATATATATATATATATATATATATATATATATATTTATCTATCTATATATATATATATATATATATATATAATTATGTTATAAATGAGCAAATTTATCAAAATGAGAAAAGCCCAACACTAGTAAGAGTAGCAAACAATAATATTAAATGAAATACGAGGAATAAAAGTATGTATACAATCATCGGAACAATGAGGAAAAGTTAAGGGGAAAATTAAGAAAAATGTTTTTAGGCGATGGCATTTCGAAACTAAATGCTTCTCATCAGAAGAAGAGAAGGGTCAGAATTATATAAAAATGCAAATATAAAAAAATGGTTCAATTACATTTAGATATGAAAGTTTTTTTTAAATTCTCCCCTTAATTTTTCCTTATATATATATATATATATATATATATATATATATATATATATATATATATTCAGTAATGTGAATGATAATTTAAAATTCAAATTAGAATTAAATTAAAAATCCGTTTCATAAGAAGGAACAACAACAGAATCAATACTTTGTACGATCGTTTCGGAAAACAATGTTTTTATTGTGGTAGACATTAAGCCACGGACAATAATTTTTACATATAGTATTTTTAAAAAAACAAAGTTTCCTCATCAGCAAAAGTATTGGGAAGGGTTTTTAATATATGTAAAAGACACCATAAATAAACCTAGCATTAAAAGTAAGGCAGATGTATCTGGAAAAAATTAAAATAAAAGGTATGTATTTACGTGATAAGCAAATTAATATGGGTTAAAGATAGAAATAAAATAGAATAAAATTATAAATCTGAATTTGGTTTATATATATATATATATATATATATATATATATATATATATATATATATATATATATATATATATATATATATATATATAATTATTTACCTTTTAATTCTTCGCCTTTTGAAATCAGCAATTAAGGTCAAAGCATTTGTATGGATGTTTATTGTAGCTTTTCAACTTATGAAATGATAAATTTTCAAAAAGAACGCTAATGGAATATTTTATATCGGTTAGCATACGTTTAATTAAAACGCTAAATTTAAAACTGAAGAAAGAAAGGGGAAGATAATCTCATTTCTTTAATTAAACAATGCAAGGGAGATAATTAGTATTTTATTTAATTTATTATTAAGGAATAATAAATCAAGCAAACAAAATATTATAATCTATTTGAAATTATTGAATTTAATATTTGAAATCAAAAATATCATAGGTTAAGGCTAAGAATATATTTTGATAATATATAATAATGGTCGATATATCAGATCAATTAATATTAACAATAATATTGATGATCAAAAATTTTTATTAATAAGCATATCAAGTTATATTTTGATTTCAATACTTTTTACATATAGTATTTTAAAAAAACAAAGTTTCCTCATCATCAAAATGTTGGGAAGGGTTTTTAGTATATGTAAAAGATACCATCTATGGATAAACACAAACGATACGATTAGGTAGTTCTCAAACATAAATAATAAACAAAATTGTTCCTTCTTACAATTTGACATTGAAAACTATTACCCCTCTATCACAAAAGAACTTTTCGGGGAAATGATTGAATTCGCAAAGCTTCTCTCCGATATTTCTAAGGTTAAATTTGAAATCATCAGAAAGTGCAGAAATACTGTGCTACTAAGCAGAAATAAACAGTGGACCAAGAAGAACCAAACAGACCAATTTGACGTGTCGATGGTTCTTTGGATTCAGCTGAAATGACAGACCTTTTTATATTTTATATAACCTAACTAGAACCATTGAGGTTGAAAACATCCGTCTATATAGAGAAGATGAGCCTTAAAGACTATAAAAATACGCAACTAGAATATATTGAACCAACACCCTCAAATAGTACACCTAAAATAAACAGATAAAGGAAAATAATCTGGTTTACGCCACCTTTTAATATGATGATTAAAACCAACTTAGGCAGTAAATTTTTAAACCTTATCAAAAGGCATTTCCTCCCGAAAACATTCTGAACAAAATATTTAATAAAAATACTATCAAATTAAGTTATAGCTGTAGTGATTATTTAGAAAAAATAATTAAAAACATAAGAAAATATTAAATTGTATTAATAAAAATACACCTAAAGTAACTAAATTATGCAATTGTAGGAGAAAGTCTGAATGCCCCCTTAAAAGAAACTGCCTAATAACCTCATCTGTTTACAAAGCTATCATTTCTACTTAAGAAAACCCGGATAACAAAAAATATATTGGCATGGCAAGTAACGCATTCAAGGAAAGATATACAAGACGCAAATGCTCATTTGAAAATCCAAACTATACAGACAGAACATCACTATCTAAATACTTTAAGAAATTAATTGAACAGGGATCATCACCAATTGTAAAATGGAATATGCCTAGGAGAGCAAACACCTGTTCGTCTATAAATTCACCCTGCTACCTATGCCTTGACGAGAAACTATACATTACAACATTTAGGGAGGGGGATAAACTCCTAAATAAAAAAACACAAAACTCTATCAATTGCAAACACTAATTAGTAACATAAATTTAATCTGAAGATTTAGAAACTACTTGAATACATATATATATAACCTAACATGCCATGTGCATACTCTCAATTTTATGTATTGTAAAACATTATGCTTCCAATGGTTGAATGACACTTATGTTCTGCTACCCATATACTTCTTTATCCCTTTCATCCTATCCATGATTCACCTATACTAAGTATCTACCTCTCTATGCACACTTATATAACCATAAATAACTATATATTTTTTATTTCAGAAACTCATTCATATTTGTTTTTATGCGTATCCTACGATTCTATTTTATATGTTATATATGTATCCTGTGAATTCTGTACAAATTTTATGTCAACACATATCTATATTGTAAACGTACACTTAACTATACTCATCCCTCCGTCTAACCTAATCAAATTAACTTTCATGTTATAATGTATATATACCAATAAATAACTTTTTTTACTTTTCCTCCTCTTTAGTATATGTTTGAATATTTATATAATTGCATGTATGTATATGAGCTGGGAAAAAGAAAACTAGTTTTAATCCAATAAGGTTTGCTAATCATCAAAACTAATGCATTCAATGATTCTATTGTATTTTTATTTATCCTCCTATTTTTTTTATCTATCTATGTGTGTTTAAGTATAGGTATGTATGCGTATATTTATGTAAATTTCTGTTAAATATATGCATGTGTATATATGTCGTTTACCATTATTATTATGATATGGTACAAATCTCCAACTCTTGAATTTTCAAATCCATGAGTTAAACACAGAACCACTCTACTCCTACTTAAAAAAAAAAACAGCGAATATATTGTAAACATTAAGTTAAAACTAACCAAAAATCACGAGGTTGTTTGCTCATCAACCGAGAAGGCTAACATGCTTGCCAGTCGGTTTGCCTCAAACTCCACACTGGACCCTACCAACTACCCCCTATCTGAATTTCCTATGCCACGCTAGAGGATCTGAAAATCACCCCTGCTCACGTGCATGCTATCATAAAAAACCTTGACACTTCAAAAGCATGTGGACCAGATCTCATCCCAACTGTGCTATTAAAAAAGTGCTCAGCCGAAGTAGCTCCAGTTCTCTCCAAACTCTACAACAAATGTCTTAATGAATCTTGCTTTCCAGGCTGTTGGAAAACTGCTTTTGTGGTACCAGTATTCAAGAATTCTGGCGAAAGAACTGACTCAGTAAATTATCGCCCCATTAGTCTCCTCCCACTTTTTGCCACAATATTTGAGACCTTAATTAACCATGCTCTAGTCCTTCACTTTACAGATGCTAAACTTCTGACTGACAAACAATATGGATTTACAAGGCCGTTCCACAGCAGGCATCCTAACTGTAATCTCTTAACGTATATACCATTCACTGGACAAAGCGGAGGAGGGCAGGGTGGTAGCTCTAGATATATCTAAGGCTTTTGACGGGGTATGGCATGAGGGTCTCCTCAGGAAAATTAGATCATACGGTATCACTGGTAGAATACTTAAGATAATTAAATCCTTCTTAGATAAGAGAAAAATCCAGGTTGTCCTCGACGGTCGTACATCTAAACAATATGATATAAATGCGGGGGTGCCCCGGGGGTCTATCCTTGGACCTCTACTGTTCCTGATATTCATAAATGACCTTCCCGACAAAATTGCCTCTGAGATGAGTATTACGCTGATGACACCACACTCTATAACAGGCACGACAGGAAAACAAATGAACAAATATCTAAAGAAATGGCAGAAACACTAGAGGATGACTTCCAATCTGTAGTGGAATGGGGACAAAAATGGATGGTCACGTTCAATGCTGCCAAGACTAAACTAGTTTCATTAAATAATTACCAGAAACCCTCTCTAACACCTATAGCAATGGCCAACGACTCTCTATCTGAGAGTACATCTTTAAAACTCCTTGGCCTAACGTTCACATGAAACATGAGTTGGCACAATTACATTGAAGGCATTGCCAGCGCCGCTGCAAGGAAGGTGGGCTCTCTCTGCCGTTCTAGAAAACTACTAACACACGAAAGTATCCTCTACCTCTATAAGACCACCATTCGCCCATGCAATGGAGTATTGCTGTCATATTTGGGCTGGTGCATCTGCTACTAGTCTCTCGCTCCTTGACAAGGTTCAAAAGAGAGTCGCAAATCTGATAGGCCCTGAACTGGCATCTAAGCTTCAGCCTCTGTCCCATCGATGAAACGTTGCATCCCTCTGCCTGTTCTACAAGTATTTTAATCATGAATGCTCTGACGAACTGCAAGCACTTGTGCCCTCACGACGTGAACACCCTCGAGAAACCCGACAGGCTGCTTAATCCCACCCCCACACTGTAGAGATCCCTAGATGTAAAAGATCTTTCTAATCCAGTAGTTTCTTCCCCAGAACCGCTAGACTTTGGAATTCCATTCCGGGTCACTGCTTCCCCAACTGTACTGACGTGCAGAAGTTCAAGTGCAACGCGAACCGACATCTTGCTGCCCAAATCCCTACATAATACCCCAGTAGTTGTTGCCCCTGATAGTAGCCCCCTACACCAAAGTGGCAATGTGCCTTGTTTGGGGTGAAAATGTAATAAAAAAAAATAAATAATAGCTATCTATTCTACCCATGCTTTAATCTAATACGTACAAAATAATGAACATTATAACTAAGAAGTCACTTATTTTGATAAATGGTTTACACCCATGATAATATATGCACGTTACCCAACTCCGCTAAAGTAATGCAATTTTAATCACTATTAGCTCAATTAATAACAAGTATAATTAACACCCCATATAACGCATATAATAATGCGATAAGATTAACACCTTGTATAACACATATAATAATGTGATAATATTGTTAATTGCTTTGATATTTTTGATAATGATAGCAATAATAAAATGCGTACACGTACGCATTTATATGTCCGTATATGTGTGTGTGCGCGTTTATAAATACCTCGACTAAATTTTAAATTCTCATAACTCCATGACGATCTTTGATCATAAATTTAAATATAATTCATTGACTAATAACTTAATTTTATAAATTTAATATTTTTAAATTATTTACTTACAATATTAATATATATCTACATATCTATAAAAGTGAAATTGTCTGTGTGCGTCTGTCTGTCTGTGTGCGTACATTTCCCTACTAAATTACTCTGTCAATTTTCAGTCTACAGACTCGAGATTTGAAATAAGGGGTGTTAAGATTTGGGAAAATATTTTTAATCGGCTTTTGGCCAAAATTTTGACTGTTAAGGAACCAAAGTTCAACGATTTGACTTTTGAAAACTCTATCAAACTCCTCCCCCAATTTTGGGTCTAAACACTTGAAATTTTAGATGTAGGTTCCTTTGACATGAATCAAACATTTTAACTTTATTTGAGACAAAAAAAAATAAATAAAAGGAGTCAGAATTGGGGTCAAATTAAAAAAAAAAATTACCTCGCAGCCAATTTTTGGTCTAAACATTTGAAATTTTACATAAAATGTATTCAGACATAGGACAAGCTTTTTAATCGATATTTAGCCGAAATTTTGGCTGCCAAGGGGTTAGATTTTAACAGATTTGACCTTTGCAATCTCTAGCAAACTATTCCGCAAATTTTGGGTCTAAACATTTAAAATTTTACATAAAGGATATTCAGACATACAGCAAGCTTTTTAATCAGTTTTTTTGGCGAAAATCTGGCTGCAAAGAGATCAAAGTTGAAAGAGTTCTTTGCAAACTCTAACAAACTCCTCCGCCAATTTTTGGTCTAAACACTTGAAATTGTAGATGTAGGTTACCTGGACGTGAGTCAAACTTATAGTGATAGGGCACCAGTTTTTATTTTTTTATTTTTATTTTTTTATTTTCTCTCTCTCTCTCTCTCTCTCTCTCTCTCTCTCTCTCTCTCTCTATCTATCTCTCTCTCACACACACACACACACACACACACACACAAAGTTCCTCCTCAATTATAATCCCCCTTTTTTATTTTTATTTTTTATTTTCTCTCTCTCTCTCTCTCTCGCTCTCTCTCTCTATCTATCTCTCACACACACACACACACACACACACACACACACACACACACACACACACACACAAAGTTCCTCCTCAATTATATTTTTATTTTCTTCTGCTTTTCGCCATATTCAATTTGTTATTAACTAGTTATTCTATTTCACTTTTCTTTATTTCTTTTTTATTAAACCCACTTCCACTTCCACCCTTCAACTTTCTCTGACACGCGACTAGTTGATCACCTAATGCACTTGCAAACCCTTTTTTCAACAGGCAAAAATTAGCTTATCAACAGACACGCTTAATGAGACTCGATGTTCAGTTTAAATCACCCCCTTGTTCTGGCAAAATACGCCCCACTTAAAAAAGTTCAAATTTTTATTGTCTATATATCCAGCTGTCGATGTCAGTTATTGTAATATTCGAACGACTTTTCAAAAAGGTTCAAATACGATTTCACCATTTTATCCTTCTTTTTTTTTTTTAGAGAGCTCGCAACTTTTTGTCTTTTTTTTTTTTTTTTTTTGAAGAGCTCACTTTTCTTTTTTCGATAGCATCGAATGGTTCAGGGTTGCCTGACGAAGTCTCATTGACTGAAACAGATAGCTGTTTGTAGCGACCAAATGTAACTGTTTACCTTCGAATGAATAATCTAATTTATAAAAATTAGTATATCTATCTGTCTATCCGTCTGTCTGTCTCCATATTTACAAAATTTATCTTTTTCAAAATGCAAAGTCACAGAGCAGCGCTAGGCGGGTCAGATGATTGCATTTTTTGTGGGCCTTTTTTTAGCTGGTAAAAATAGCTGTTAAGGGGTCAAATTGAAAAAAAAATCGAAAGTGGCAGGCGTAAGTCGACCTAAAGTGCTCTAGTACGCATGCGCAAATATACGTTCGTAAATTAAAGTCGGTTCATTTTTAACTATTTTTTTTATTCGTCTGACGATAGCTCAAACGATAATGCTGAAGCGCTAAATGTTTTGGTTTCGATTCTAGATGATGACACATTTCTATTTTATTTTGGAAATCCCGACTATATTAGGTACAATGTAATAATCAATAGTGAGTTGACTCTATAATAATAAATATGGAATCTGCATTAATTAAAATATCATATTTAAGCGTATTTTATGACTGGGAAATGCTGGGTATCCTGCTAGTATTATGTAAAAGTAATACAAAAGAAAGTAAGTGAAGTTATTATATCATATGTATCTATAGCATAACGATTGTTATTTTATATATTGTCTTTAAATAATATTCGGAGATTTTGTTAAAGCATACAGACATACTATTTCCATTATTATGCTGCAATATGTTAAGTTATAAATTATTATATTTTTTATACTAGTATATCGTGTCCTTTTCTTTTCTAGTTTTAACAACTAGTTTTTTACTTTTCCATGTTTAAGCTTAACCATATTACTTTTCATGCGCGCATATTTCTATTGTAATCCATGATTTTTCCAGGCTTCCAGTAAATTCACTTGTCCTTCATTTAATTTCAGTCTTTTTTCTTGCCCCCATAAACATAATATACACATATATAATAACAATGTACGGCACTCGTCTGCTTTCAATAAAATCCCTCAATTATCTCCCTTTCATGCTTTCATTCTCTCTGTTTCACTTGTTACTTCTCTTTTCGCGAGAGCGGTAAATTGGTAGCAACAGTAGTCGCTGAAGCGGCATGATTGCTATGGAAACCAGTCATAAACACGTCACTCACCCCCTTACGTTTTTTTTTGAACACCAGTAAATTCATCATAACTTGTTTTACTGAACGAAAATTAAAAATTTTGTTCACAATATAACTGAGAAGGTGATCTATAAACTGTAATTTTTTTTTTAATTTGGTCGAAAAGTGAGCAGTGAAGCTTTAAAGCAGTTCTAAATGACTATAAACTGCTACTTAACCATATATTCAAACACAGTAGTGTTTGAATGATATTAAACGGTAACCTGGCATTATCAATTTGTATTTGAGTTAGAAGTAGATATATGAAAATGTTAATTTTTGTGTTCAACAATAGAAATTCTAAAAATGTCACACTTATAAAAAGTCGTTTTTCGACATAAGGGCATGTCTTTATATGGAAACATTGTTTAGTTGAGAATAATTTGCATATTTTGTATAAAATTCCCGAGGAAAAAAAAACAAATATTTGAAACTCCATTGAATAAGGAAATAATTTAATTAATCTTTTATTTCTTGTTTTATAAACAATAAATATTCTAAACCATAATTTTCATAGTTTAACTCCCCTCACACACACACACATATATATGTGTGTGGGTACATATACATGTATATCTATATCTATCAATCTCTCTCTCTCTCTCTCTATCTATCTATCTATCTATCTATCTCTATCTATCTCTCTTTCTCTCTATATATATACATATATTTATACATATACATAGATATATGTATATATACACATATATATATGCATGTATATACATATATATATACCTACCTGTACATATACATACACATATATAGACTTCACTTTTGTATAAGCAATATCGCCTGAAGAGGTCCCTAGTTACTTGTAACTGACTGACCGAAACATGCTCATGAATGTGTAGGGACATATAGATGCTTATAAAATAATACGTATATCTTGCTCTACTTCGGTATTGAGCACTCTTGCATTAAGCTCGTTAAAACTTCGTTGGTTGCTTCACCTCTGGAAAATATTTACCTGGAATTATATATATATATATATATCTTCGCATTAAAATATGAAATGGCTTATTCACTGAAATAAGAAATGCCAAAATGCGACACAAAAACTACGTAAATAGAATAGTAGAAAACGTCCACGTTTTCAAATTTTTATAAGATTTTGGAAATATATTTAAAAGAGTTCTTCAATGACGCTATTTTTTTTTTATAATTTATTTTCTCCCGGGAGACATCAGATGTCCTTGCTAATATATGCATACGAGAGTAATCAAACTCTCTATCTATATACGCTTTCGAGTTATGTTTATCAGCATATGTACATTTTTCTTTTAAATTGACAAAATTACGTCAGACAACTGATTGCTTTGAGATAAACGTCGAATAATATCCAAGACACAGCTGCGCCACCTGGCTTCTCCCATACTGCACCAATCTGTGTCAATTTGTAGAGGTACAAGCAATGTACTTTTCCCCATTTCACAAAATTCCCATGATCCCATTTTCCATTAGATGATGAGTATGGGCAATTCAAAGAAAAGAACCCGCCACTCTTAAAAAAAAGAGCAAAACACACACACACACACACACACACACACACACACACACACACACACACACGAGGGGGTTAACCAATAATTGTTATGTTTTTATACTTGTTTTATTATTTGATATTTTCATATTAAATAATTTTTGAAATAGTTTAACGCGTTTCAAACGATCTCGTGTTTTTCTTTTTTAATTTTCTTTTCCAGAAAACTTGTAAAATAGTCTTCTATCATCAGAATGGATAGCGAAAACACTATATTACATTTTAAATATTTTATAAACTTTCTGAAGATGACGCTTTAAATAACACGAGATTGGATAGCGAAATCGCTATTTTACATTTTAAATATTTTACATTTTAAATATTTTTAAAACTTTCTAAAGAGGACGATTAAAATAACACATGATCGCCCGAAACGCGTTAAGCTATATTCCAAAAATTATTTCAATGATTTAAAAAAATGAAAATATCAAATAATAAAACAAGTATATAGAAAACATAATTGTTGGTGACCCCACTCATTTAAATTTACAATTTTCTCTCGTTGTAATCTCTTAACCATTTTACACACACACACACGCGCGCGCGCGCGCGCGCGTGTGTGTGTGTGTCATTCTTTCAAAACCCGCAAATTTAAGCTAAATTGAATGTGATTGTTTAAGCAACCTATACCTCATTTGATTCGCTTTTAATTCCTCTATAATTTTACCTGTTCAAATTTGAATTTTAATTGAAGTATCCTAGTGTTCACGTCCATTTAAAAAATTAACTTCAAATCGATAACGCAAAAAGAAATTCTGCACAATGGAAACTTGTTATTTTAATG
>NC_136507.1:42041742-42136742 GCF_053919585.1 Euprymna scolopes
ATACAAATATATATATACAAATATATATATACAAATATAGTAAATTATTAAATATATATGGCGATTAAGCTACACTGAATATTCTGCGTTTCATCCAACTATAGGATTCGTCAGGCTTATGCGTATAAGCCTGACGAATCCTATAGTTGGATGAAACGCAGAATATTCAGTGTAGCTTACTCGCCATAATATTTTATAAATTACTAACTAGCTCTACCTAGTATTGAGCAGTTTTGAAGTAAATACTTAAAGTTTACGACTAAATCTATACTTTCGTATATTAAATTTATGTGAATAAATGAAGTAGTTATACAAATATATATATATATATATACAAATATATATATACAAATATATATATATACAAATATATATATACAAATATATATATATACAAATATATATATATATATACAAATATATATATACAAATATATATACAAATATATATATATACAAATATATATATATGCAAATAAATATATACAAATATATATATATAAATATATATATATGCAAATAAATAAGTACAAATAGATATATACAAATATCTATATAATATATAAATATATACAAATATATATATACAAATATATATATATACACAAATATATATATATATATACACACAAATATATATATATACAAATATATATATATAGATATATATACACAAATATATATGTATACAAATATATATATACTTAAAAGTAAAAGTGTATGTGTGTGTGTCTGTGTACATTTCCATACGCAATAACTCTGTCAACTTTAAGTCTACAGAATCGAAATTTGATATACAGTGTCACTAGGACATATGGCCGAGTGGTCACTAGTGACATATGGCCAGGTGGTCCTAGACGTTGTATCAAAGTTTACAATTACCCAAAGGGGCTGAGTTCAATCCTGAACAAACGCAGTGAAAAAGTAACATTCAAAACAAAGAATCAGCAACTATATATATATATATATATATATATATATATATATATATATATATATATATATATATGTACAAAAAACAGAGGTTCAGCAAATATATATATATATATATATATATATATATAATATATATACATATAAAATATATATATATAAAAAATATATATATATAGAAATGTATATATACAAATATATATATAAATATATACATAAATATATATATAAATATATATATACACAAATATATATATGAAAATATATATATATATATAAATATATATATACACACAATATATATACATAATATATATATATAAATATATATAGAACATATATATATATATAGAAAATATATATATATATATACACACAAATATATATATATATACATATATAGACAAATATATATAGACAAATATATATATATATACTAATATATATATATACAAGTATGTATAGATACAAATATGTATATATACAAATATATATATACTAATATATATATATACAAATATGTATATATACAAATATATATACACAATTATATATATACATATATATACAAATATATACAAATATATATATATACAAATATATATATATACAAATATATATACAAATATATATATACAAATATATATATACAAATATATATATACATACAAATATATATATATACATACAAATATATATATATAGACATACAAATATATATATACATACAAATATATATATACATACAAATGCATATATTCATTTAAATATATATATATATACATACAAATATATATATATATACAAATATATATACATACAAATATATATATATACATACAAATATATATGTACATACACATATATATACATACAAATATATATATACATAAATATATATATATACACATACAAATATATATATACAAATATATACATACAAATATATATATATATATACATACAAATATATTTATATATACATACAAATATGTATATGTATACATACAAATATATATATATACATACAAATATATATACGTACAAATATATATATATATACAAATATATATATACACATACAAATATATATATGCACATACAAATATATATATACATATACATACAAATATATATATACATACAAATATATATATACACATATACATACAAATATATATACATACAAATATATATATACATACAAATATATATATATATATACAAATATATATATACATACAAATATATATATACAAATATATATATACATACAAATATATATATATATGCAAATATATATATATATACATACAAATATATATAGATATACATACATACAAATATATATATGCAAATATATATATATATACATACAAATATATATATATACACACATACAAATATATATATATATATATACAAATATATATATATATACATACAAATATATATATACATACAAATATATGTATATACATACATACATATATATATATATATATATATATATATATATATATATATATACAATTATTTAAGTTGTATGCGGGACCCGTGGTGTACTGGATAGAGGCGTTAAGTCTCCATGTTTCCAGATGCGCATAGTCTGAAAATAGCGGTTTCAATCCTACTCCAGCAGGTCAGAGGATTAGTTGGCGAAAACGTGGTCAGATAACAACAACTATAGAAGGCAATATTACTGGGGATATACTTACAATACACAGCATTCCTATCTCGTCACAGTTAATCATCTGAAGAAGTCCAGATGATGAGTTGGCCGAAACATGGTGAAATAACAAGTATACAGACAAGGATAACAGACCGCAAAAAAGAATGAATGCACAAATGTACATTTAATTTGATAATATAAACATACATAATAATTATATATAAATATTTGTGTATGTGTGTGTGTATTTAAAATAGTATGTGTTATTTGGAAGCAAAGACAGCGAGATTCGAATGTTGAGCCTCGCACATGCCAAGCCTAGCGCTTTACCACTGAGAGAATTACCCCAACAGTAATAATAAAGGTTAATATTGTGTTTCCGAAAGAAAGCCGTATAACGAAACGGATGCGTTACAATGTTGTCATGATTATCGTTATGACATCTGACCTGGCTGAGATGAGAAATTCGCCTCATGAAACGGATTATAATTTTTGCAAGAAATTTCTGCCAGATATTTTTAAGACTGTCTTCATTCTTGAGTTAATGCGTCGTGATGATTAAATCTATTGACCTAGGTGATAAGGCTCTGGGGTAAGGTATGATATAGTATTACATAACGATTGCATAGACCTCCTCCCAAAAATGACGGTGAAAAAAATTATGCTTCCTCAGTGTTAGTACTAATAGTCATATAAAATAACGTTTCAGTCAGTGAAGGTAAAAAAGAAAATGAAAAACTTTTAAAAAAGAAAGAAAGAAAGAAAAACGTATCAGTCGGTGTAGAAAAAGATGAGAGGCAAAAGGAGAAAATGTCTCATTATGGAAATAGAGTGGAGATTTTTTTCCGAATTCATTTCAGACGGCAAGGTTTGCCTGACTTGCTATCTGCTTTCTATCTTCTCTTGAACACTTCAGCACGTTTTTTTTTTCTACTGAAATGGTAGGATTACTTGCGAGACTGGAGATGAAGAAATATATTTAATTGCATGACGGGATAAAAGTACATAACAAAAACTTATCTTTCTCTGATTATAGATATTTTACTATCCGAAATCATAATAAATATTTCAAGGTAAAAAATTAAAAAATTGAATGATTTTTTAATAAAATATTTGCATTTTAACGTACTTTCAAAAACACATTCTCTGTTTATTCAAAATTTATATACATTTTACAATTCACAAAAGCACCACATCTCTTGTCTTTGCGATGATCATCTTTCATTCCTGTTAGCTCCTTACATCAAGTGGCTTTATGGTTTGTCTCAAGCGATATCCATTAGAAATAAACAAAATACAAAAAATTAAAACTTGTCAAAAACAGAAAAAAATCATTTTAAAAATGACATTCAGAAACACCCACAAAAAATGACAAAACGTTTAAAGTTTCTTAATTCGTGACCTTAAAGATCGTTAATTTTCAATTCCAAACTCAAAATCAGATAAAACTTCAATAAAATTTTACAGTGCCTGTTTATAAAATATTGTTAGCCTAAAATTAAAGAAGAATGTTTATAACCTATTAAATATTATTGAATAACTAAATACAACTCTACCATTTCTTTGGAAGGTTGTTAAACATATTGTGTTCTAGCTATATTTTAAGAATTATAGACTACTAGCATGGGTGCCCGGCGTTGCCCGGGTGTTTGGAGGTGTATGCTGAGCAAAAAAAGGGGGTAATTTTTTCAACTTGACCCCTATTATGACCCCTGAAAATTTATTGTTTTGGCCTCAAATCAAGTTATTAAGTTAGATCCATGTCCACGGAACCTATATCTAAAACTTCAAGTGTGTAGACCCAAAATTGTCAGAGAAGTTTGGTAGAGTTCTCAAAGCTCAAATCGTTGAACTTTGACCCCTTAATCACCAAATTTCTGGCTAAAAACCGATCACATCGATTTTTCCAAATCTCAGTACCCTGTATATCAAATTTCGAGTCTGTAGACTAAAAATTGACAGAGTTATTTCGTAGGGAAATGTACACAGACACACACACACAGACACTTTCACTTTTATAGATATATAGATTTAAAATTTGAGTCTGACAGACTGACAAAATGATATTGCAAACCGATATATTAAACAAACGAACTTCAAAGAGACAAATGAACACATAAGTAAAAAAAAATTGTATTAGAAAACATTTCTTGATTATTCCACGTCTTTTTTTTTTACAGACCTGACGACTGAGGTTCACTCTTAATAAAAATTAGTTTTTTATAGTCTTAATTTTGACTTCCTTTTTCATAAAAAACTAAAAAAATCAAGAAAGAAAAGAAATTTTATTTTATTCATTAATCATTAATTTCTTTCTGTGCAAAGCAATTCTTTCAAACTTAATCTGTTTCCAAAATGTTTTTATTTTATTCCCCTCCCCCTTCATTCATTTTCCTCCGCATCCTGACAAGTATTAAAATAAACCATTTATAATATTTATTTATGGATTTATTTACTTATCATTTCTTTTGTATCGGTAAATGAATTCCACGCACCCACCATGTTTAAGTTTGGGAGTAAAAAATGTACGATGAACAGAAGAATAGGGAAACTAATGCATATAAATATGCAATCATAGGTCATTATAAACATCATATATATATATATACATATATATACTTATATATATATATATATATATATATATATATATATATATATATATATATATATATATGCATACATACATATACTTATACATATATATACATACACATACATATATATATACATAAACATATATACTTTATATATATATATATATATATATATATATATATAGATAGATAGATAGATAGATAGATAGATAGATAGATAGATAGATAGATAGATGTGTGTCTTCGGTTTCTTAATCCTACAAGGGAATGTGATGTGTCTAGTGTGTTAGGTATAAGTTAGTGTAAAGTTCATGCTTGCATGCCTTCTCGCTTTCAGCTAACAGTCTTCCCTGCCAGTACATAGCTTATCCATCATCAAGACTCTTACAGTGCCTCCACATTGGACACACATGGTAACTGGGTGCCTTGCAACCCCAGGCTAAACTTGTAGGAAATCTCAGAGTAGAGGTAATGCATTATGACCCACCGATGTGTGGACACGCCCTGGCACACTATCAGCCCTACCCACTGTCTTGTGGGTGCCCTTAGTTGGGCGAAGACTAGGGGAAACAACCTTAAAATCAAACACCACTGCCTTGTGGGCTTTTTCACAGAAAAAGGCTAAGAGATGGGAACTCTGACTTCAAATCCTACTGCTGCCTTGCAGTTTTTCTTGAAAGTCTATGGAACCTCATCCAGAAAGAAAAGGCATAGTAGCGGACATGATAGGGTGACTGTTTACCTCACTAAGATTACTTTTGGCCAGAAGCTGCAGCCTCCTCTGCTGCCAGTTGTCGTGGGTTCGCTCCACTGGACATGAGCATTGGAGGTTCAGAGGGTGTCTATCTGATGCGCAACAGATACTACACCTAAACTGCGCAAGCAAGTTAGGAGCCAAGGTGAAAAGTCCTGTGTCGATGGAGTGAGGATAACGGTGGCAGGTGTGAGAGCTGGGAGCCGCTAGTCCTTCCTCTGCACATAGGTGGCTGTGTGTGATAGTCGCAGGTGTACTGAGTGTACGATGATACCCTGAGGTCGCTACACTGATGACCAAGCAGCCCTGTTCAGGGATAGCACTGCTTGCCCTGGAAGAGGACGCCTCTATAAAAGGTGAGGTAAACAAAACTCATCCAAAGACCATCTCACTGTCAAACCGTGGGCAGTGGATCTCCAATTGAGCGGTAACAACAGAAGAAGAAATAACACTCAAGACTTGAACATCACTACATGGAACGTCAGAACCATGCTCGATACGGACTTGCGTGACAGACCACATAGAAGAACAACACTCATAGATCTGGAACTCGAAAATGCAAATATCGACATAGCTGCATTGCAGGAGACAAGACTCAGTGGGGAGGGCCAACTGAGAGAAGCAAGAAGAACCTATTTCTAAGCAGGCCTTTATTCTCTGCTGCGGCAGAGGTACTTGTTTACACAAAAAAGCAGAATGCGGACTGGTTCAATGAGAATGACCAAGAGATTAGAGATGTAATAAATGAAAGAAACCAAGCATTAAAATCAAAGCTAAGCAACCCGTCTAGAGCAAACCAGAAGAAGCTGAAACAAGTGAAGGCAGAAGTCCCGAAAAAACTAAGAGAAATGGAAAACACCTGGTGGCTGAAAAAGGCTGAAGATATGCAGAAGCAAGTGGAGGAAAACAATTCTGCAGGTTTCTCCAGATCACTAAAGAAAGGGTATGACCCTAGAACCCAGATGACTAACACCCTCTTATCAGAAGATAGAAACACCATACTGACCCAACCAAAACAGATAATTCAAAGATGGCAAGAGTACTTCGGCACCCTACTGAAGGTAGAATCCAATACGGATGAGGAGATCTTAAGCCACATAATAGTCTTCCCCCAACAGATGGGCCTGAATGACATATCAACGCTTGGGGAAGTAAGAGAAGCAATCGAAAAAACTAAAATGAACAAATCTCCAGGAATTGACAGCATACCAGCTGAAGTATACAAGTTCAGCGGAGAACAACTCATGAGAACACTTCACCAACTAATAGCAAAATGCTGGCAACAAGAATTCAAAGATGTCATGATCATCCAAATCTACAAAAACAAAGGTTATCACAAAGACTGCAGCAATTACCAAAGTATATCTTTGCTGACCATCGCCGTGAAAATAATGGCTAAAGTGGTGCAAGCACGGCTAGCCAGACTGGCGGAAATGGTCCTAACCAAATCACAGTGTAGATCCAGGCATGAAAGATCTACAATAGATATGATCTTCAGCTTACGGCAGATTCAAGAAAAAGCCATTGAGCAGTACCGGGATCTTTACATAGTCTTTGTAGACTTCTGTAAAGCGTTTGATACGGTTGATCAAAAAATGCTGTGGAAGGTCCTTAAAGTGTTTGGATGCCCCGATCACTTTGTGGGAATTATCAAACAATTTCACAAAGGAACAAAAGGAAGAGTTATATATACATATATATATATATATACACATATGAACACACACACACACACACACATTATATATATATATATATATATATATATATATATATATATATATATATATATATATATATATATATATAAACTAACATAATATTTTTAAAAAATCACATTTAAATACACCTAGGTTTAAAATAGGTCAGATCGCTAAATATCTACGCTTTCTGCTAAAAAAGCACACATTAAGAAAGAGTTGAACACAAGATAGACAGGGCCTTCGTCATGTAAGTCCCTGCCCATTGACTGATTAGAAGGGGCACGGTGGAAACTAGGAAGCTGACTAACTAACTAAAAACTCAATAAAATGTGCGCATATAAAAACGTGAGAAAGCCACAACTCTTTGCATAAGCCTAACGAATTCTAGCGTAGCTGAAGAGCAGAATATTCTGTGTAGCTTAATTGCCATATATATCTTTATAACTTACAACTATATATACGTATATATATATACATATATATATACATACATATATATATACATACATATATATGTACATATATATACATACATATACACACATATAAACATATACATTTATATATACATACATATATATACATACACATATACATATATATACATATATATACATATATATATACATATATATATACATATATATATGCATACATATATATATACATATACATATATACATATATACATATACATACATATATATGTACATACATATATATATACATATATATATGCATACATATATATATACATATACATATATATATATATACATATACATACATATATATGTACATACATATATATATATACATATATATATAAATATATACATACATATATATACATACATACATATATACATACATATATATAAATACATATATATACATATATGTACATATGCATACATATAGATATATGTACATATACATATATATATACATATATATATACATATATACATATATATGCATATATATACATATACATATATATACATATATATATACATATACATACATATGCATATACATATATGTACATATACATATATATACATATATATATGCATATATATACATATATGTACATATACATATGTATACATATATATACATATATATACATATATATACATATACATATATGTACATATACATATATATACATATATATATACATATACATATCTATACATATACATATATATATGCGTATACATATATATATACATATATATGCATATACATATATATATACATATACATACATATACATATATATACATGTACATACATACACATGTATATACATATACACACATATACATGCACACACATATATACATATATATATACAAATATATACACATATATACAAATATATACACATATATGCATATATATATATATGTATAAATACATACATAAATATATACGTATATATACATTATATATATACATTTACACACACATATATATATATACATATACATATGTATACATATATAAATATATATACATATACATATATAAATATATAGACATATATCCACATATATATATATATACATCTAAATATGCATATATATACATATATACATACATATATACATACATATATATACATGTGTATACACATATATACATATATACATACACATATATATACATATATATACATACATATATATATACATATATATACACATATATATACACATATATATATATATGATTGTTGAGCTGGATTAAATCCGACGATATGAAATAAAATGGAGGTGGAAGGACCTGGATACTCAACGTTTCGCCCGATTTATGCGGGCTTCTTCAAGAGGGATTGTCATTGACGAGAGAGTCGGAGGATTGGGGCTATATATAATGATGGGGGAGAGCAACGTGTTTCCTTATGTAAATTAGATATCATATATACATATATATACATTTTATGAGAGAAAAAAATAAATTAGAGTAAATCAGTGTAGTGGATTACGTCTAAAAGTTTAAATATCGTAGAGATTAAATAAAAATTGTGTTTGGAAATATAGCGGTGATAGATTAAATAAATAAAATGACACGAGATTACGAAAGAATTTTTTCTTTTTTTTTTTAAATTAGAAATAATTGAATTGGGATAAATATATATATATATATATATATATATATATATATATATATATATACATATATATACACATATATATATATATACATATATATAAAAGGCTTCCTTCAGTCTTGACAGACTATGGATACTCACTGTAAGGGTGCCTGCGCGTGAAATTTGTGTGGCAAGAGTTGCGCAATCCCAAACCACGTCTCTTCTGAGTCAACATTGTTGCATACCAGTGGCAAGTTGAGGTACAAGACGACTGGAAACAATGCCGAGATAAGCGGAGAGCACATACAGCGCCTAGAATTCCCAAATGGTCACCCATCTGGTATTAGCCAGGCTCAAGGTTGCTTAACTTCGGTGATCTGACGAGAACCGGTGTGTCAACGTGATTATGCCGTATATATATGCCGTATACATATATATATACATATATATATACATACATATATATATACATATACATATATATATGTATATATATACATACACACTTATACATATATATATATATATATATATATATATATATATATATATATATATATATATATATATATATACATTAAGTACGAGAAAGGCAAATAGATAAGAAGGAAACCTAGCCATACATATCTAAAAACTCAATATATAGTCTAAAAAGCTTTGAATAAAAAAATTCAAAAATAAAGAATGCAGTTTAAATTCCCGGAAGGGAAAAAATATTTTAACTTTAACCTATAGCAGACTTAGCACCTACATAATCCGACTTCTAAAATGTTTGTAATGACAAAAGAGAATTCATTTATATAAGGATGAAGAAAGAAAGGGAAAAAGACCTTTACTAAAATCGCATAAGCCGATTTCGCAAAAGTCTTCAATTTTAAAACAGAATTTAACTACCTAAGGATAAAAAGAGAAAACCTTAACTAAATTTTGTAAATAGAAACCGAGGATCATCAGCTGCTTCCCATGTAGCTGTTTCGGAGATTTAAAAACAGGACAGCTGTTTAATACATGGCTCTTTGGTGGATGATACCACTTCCCCAATAAAAAAATGTAAAAGAATACAGTTACTATTTCTACTAATATATGAAGAAAAAAAAGAAAAAAAAGATGAATTAAATAATAAAATAGAAAAACAAAAACTATTAAAAAGTAAGTTTAGGATTACAAGATCCATTCTGCGACAAGTATATGTCTATATATATGTATGTCTATATATATATATATATATATATATATATATATATATATATATATATATATATATATATACACACACACACACAGCGTGTCCCAAAAGAAGCTGATGGTTAAAAAAATTCATAACTTTCTTAATTTTTATATTTCTCTTTTCTAGAGTAACCTTCCAAGGTTATTATGAGTCGTTACCCTACCGAAGAGCGGATATTTATCGTAGAGTCGTATTTTTGGTTGAATGCGTTAATATTAGAAACTCAAAGAGAATTTCGATGAAATCTCAACATAAGAAATTCCCCTACTCCCAATGCAATAAAAGCTATGGTGACTCGATTTCAAGAGCAAGGGTCTGTATGTGACCTCTCTAAATCTGGTAGACCCCGTGCGTCAAGAAGTGATGAGAATCGTCAGAAATTAGCAGAGAGTGTTGCCGAGGATCCATCCACATCAGTAAGAAGGAGATCAAGTCAAATTGGGGTCTCCCGATGAAAGTGGTTCCAGCAGGACGGTGCAACGGCACATACGGCACAAGAAACATTAAATCTCCTCCAGGACATATTCAGCAACCGAATCATTTCTCGTGGCTGTGAGATAAATTGGCCACCCCGCTCGCCAGATTTCACATGTGCAAATTTCTTCGTTTGGGGTTACCTCAAAGAGCGGGTATACGCACACAAACCAGCCATAATAAATGCCCTTTAAAACAATATAGAGGAGAAAATTAGAGCCACAAGCCCTGAAATATTGTGATGTGCTGGGCAATTCCCTGCAGAGAGCACAAGAGTGTAAAAATGAAAATGGTGGACATTTGAGTAACATCATATATATATATATATATATATATATATATATATATATATATATATATATATATATGACAAAAAGTCTATATTCCAAATTCCTAGATGTTGTTCATCTTACTGTTTATTTCTTTCGGCATGTTAAAATGTTCGATTCTTGACAGCACCTGTTTCGTAGCGTGGAAAAAAATCATATAAATGTAAATTTTGAAAAATATATATGGCAATTAAGTCTGACGAATCCTCACTAGGATGAAACGTAGAAAATTCTGTGAAGTTTCATATATATCTCCCTCTGTCAATCAAAAATTGTTTTTCATAAATACAAAATCAGGGCGAAAAAACACAAAGACAACTCCAAGAATACGAAACCATCTACAGAACCAGTAACTGTTCTCTTTTTTTTCCAAGATAACGACAACTGTGCCGGACGAAGGTCGGAGGCCACATCGACCGAAACGTTGCACTAATAACACTCAAGATGAGAACAATAGTCCGATCAAAACAAGTATTACAATCAGCCCCCTATCTAAAAAAAAAAAAAAAAAGTCAGACTATTATTCCAATCTTATTTCATTATTTTCAAAATTCAATTTTTTTTCTGGGTTTAATTTTCATTTATTTGATCTTCCCTTTTTGAGCGTCAATCTTTTTTCCTGATTGAATTATCTTTCCCTTTTTGCAACAGGAACCGCAGATTTCCAAATTTACTGCCCTGATCTAATTATAAAGCGTCTTACTTTCACCACAATCTGCTTTGCTTCAAGGCGAAACTTCATTTGAGGGATTTATCGTAGCGCAACGTTCGTTGAAAAATGTGATTTTTTTTTTTTTTTTTTTTTTTTTTTTTACAAAGGCATCACCACATTATCAAGGCCCAGAGGCCACTCAAGGATAAGGGTTAAAGAGTGTACAGTAGAAATTGGTCAATATAGTAATCATTAGTAATGAAAATTTGGTAAATTTAAAAACTTATATGGAACGGCTCATCAAGAACTTATTTACTTTAGACTTGAACACAACCATATTGTAGTCAGCCGGAAAGCAGGAAAACGGAAGACAATTCCACAGGCGTGCAGTTCTAAGAAAGAAGCTTTATTCATGGAATCTACGTTTAGGTTTAGCCACAGATAAAGAGTGGGGGAAATTATTGATAGTGTTTACAGCTAGACGAGTGTTTCTTGTGAAAGTTTGGCGAGGGGGGACCAAAGATTGAAGCTCAGTTGAACACTTTCCATGAAAATAACGATACATCAGAGACAAACTCGCAACATCTCTTCTGTGAGATAGAGGTTGCAAGGAGGAGAAAAGGACATCTCCTACGAGGCTACGAAGTCTATTTTGAACTCTATCAAGGCAGGACAAGTCCTTTCTAGCAGCTCCTGCCCAGATGTGGCAACAGTATTCCATCCTTGGACGTACCTGGCTCTTATATAGGTAGAGAATAGCATCAGCAGTGAGATATCTACTGGATCGATAGAAAGATCCCACCATTTTTCCAGCGGCCTTGGCAACAGATTTGATATACGTGTTCCATTTAAGATCAGGAGTAATGGTCAAGCCCAGAAGCTTGTCAAAACTTGAGGCCTCCTGAAGACGAGAGCCATTCATTTCAATTGATGACAAATGTGGATTAGAATGTTGATGATGTAAAGAGAGAAGCTTGGTTTTAGATGCATTAAAAGTAACCAGCCACTCCTTTCCCCATTGTACTACGTGCTCAAGATCAGAGGAGAGAGAATTGGAGAGAACTTGCTCGTTTACTGTCTTAGATGTGGTACCATAAATGGTAGTGTCGTCAGCAAAAATGTCTATGAATGATGTAAGGATATGATTTGGAAGATCATTAATGTAGATCAGGAAAAGAGTTGGGCCCAGGATGGATCCCTGAGGGACACCGGCATTAATACTGTGAGCTTCTGATTTTTGCCCCTCAACTACTACTCTTATGAACCTATCAGAAAGAAATGATTTAATAATTGAGAAGACTTTTCCAGCTATACCATAGCTAGCGATCTTATGAAGTAAACCTTTATGCCATACCCTATCAAAGGCTTTAGATATGTCAAGAGCAATTGCTCTAGAAAGATTGCCACCGTCGAGAGATTTGCTAATCCTATGCGATATAACTGTAATGACATCTGCTGTAGATCTAGCAGAACGGAAACCATATTGAGTGTCACTAAGAAGGTTATTTTTGTTGAGATGTTTGATTACTTCTGTATTTAACACAGATTCTAGCAACTTACTCATGACGCACAGGAGACTTATTGGCCTGTACTGAGAGGGGGATGAGCGATCACCTGAATTCTTAAATACAGGGCATACTGATGAGGTTTTCCAGGGAGATGGGAAACTATTCTCCTTAAGACAACGTTTAAACAGTTTTGTAAGTATGGGCGCTAATTCAGGTTGAAGTTTTTTGAGTACTATAATTGGAATACCATCAGGGCCAGTTGCTTTACTCGAATCAAGGTTTTTGATTAGCTTCGCAACATCACGTACAAATATACGTATATCACATAGCGTGTTTTCTGATACAGGAGGAAATATTGGGGGTTGGCGGTCTTGGTCGCAAAGGGTAGAATTTGCTGCAAAGTTCTTGACAAAGAGTTTGGCTTTGTCTGATGCTGACGAGATTACCTCAGGTCCATTGATAATAGTTGGGATGGAGCACACGCTTCTGTTCAGGATTCTGTTTGCTATTTGCCAAAACTGGTGGGAACCAAGCCGCTGCTCAGCTACTTTGGACTTAACAGATTGAGCATACAACTCTCTTGCGTTCCTTATTACTTTCTTACAATGGTTGCTGGCAGTCCTGAAAACGGCTTTAGTTTCCATACATCTATTACGTTTGAAGCAGTGGAAAAAGTGATTTCTGTGCGCAATGGCAGCAGCACATTCTGGAGAGAACCATGGCTGGCTGTTAGGTTTTTTCTGAAACTTTTTAGAGGGTATGAAATGGTCAATACCTACAATTAACCATTCAGTTAGGTCTAATACTATAGAGGACACATCCTTTTTAAACATGGAATGCAGAGGTAGATCAGATATAAATGTACGGAAGCTATCCCAGTCAGCCTTAGTGTATCGATATACTGTACGATGAAGAGGTACATCTGGGGACTTATTACATTTCATTTTTATCTTAATTGATACAACAGAGTGGTCGGAAGATCCAAGAGGCGACAGAACAGAAACTGAACATAGTTCAGGGCAAGTTGTGAGAAAAAGGTCTAGTAGGCTCGCATACTGGCCATCATTATCGGGCACACGGGTAGGTTCCTGAACAATCTGAGTGAGGTCATAGGCAATGGAGAAATCATGACAGAACCTCCCCTCATCATCGGTCTTGTTTGAGTGGGTCAACCATTCAACGTTGTGAACATTGAAGTCTCCACATACGTGAATGTTAGCTGAAGGATAAGTAGAAAGGACTTGGTCAATTTTCTCAGATATGCTTTGAAAGATAGTAACTCCACTGTTGTGGGGGCGATAGAGAGTAAATATAAATGCAGTAGTGTGAGCTAAAGCAACCCGGAAGCACATATAGGGTAAGTTAGGATCTTCCCTGGAGATGTCCCTCCCACATGGAAAGCTATCTTTAATATAGGCACATATTCCATGCCCATGGCGATCTTGGGGGTCAGATTTAGAAGTTAAGTTAGAGTATCCTGAAATTGCAAACTCATCTAGGGAAATAGCCTGTCCAATGCCAGTTTCACTTAAAAATAAAAGGTCTGGTTTAGTCTCCTGTAATTGGGTTTCAACCTCTGGAAGGTTAGAACGAAGACCCCTGATGTTGGAGAAGGAGACATGGTAGTAGGGGTCTACGTTGGAAGTTGGGGAACCGGGTTTAATCGTGTATTTTTTCTTGAAACTTGTCATGATGAAATTTTGGAATTTGTGGACTAGGTCGACAGATTTACTTAGAGCAGGACAGAGAGGGGAAATTAAGAGAGAAAAAGAAACGAAGAATTTTTTTTTATTTTTTATTTGTAGTTAATGATAAGGTAAAGCCGTAACAATTACCCACTAGTATGGCATCGAGAGGCCCCACCAGAAGCTACTGCATGGTCCAGAATCCATTCACCAAATGGCAATACAGCAGCCCCAGTACTTTGCACCTGCTGATAGGACAGCCTCCTTAGTGGTTAATCCAAGGTTCGGGTCCCTGACTATCAGGCGGATAACGTCAGCCCAGACAAAACGTTTACCTAGTACTTTGAAATACGGCAATATTTATGTAGGTGCGTGCATTAACGGCGGAAAAAGATAGAGGGACATAGTTTTGAAAACCGGTTTATCATAATTTTTCTGTAGGTTTCCGATTACTTTTTGATTGTGTTCTAAAGATTAAAGCCTTAAGTTAATCTCTAAAAAAAAAAATATATTTTTACACGCGAAAAAAGTTATAATGAAAGATGTTTTCACGGTGACATCGGAAAACTAACAAGTTCAGCTAGATTTTGAAATTAAATAAATTCATTGTAAAAAAACCTTTGAAAGATAAATATTAGTTTTCTTAGACAGTTTCAAAGGTAATTAGTAAAGTTCTAAGATATTGAATTAGATTTTTAAAAACACCTGGTTTGCACAAAAATAGCTTTATTAGCCCCCTAAAACGGGAGATTAGTAACGGGTCGTGCTTCACACAATCAAAACAAACAAAAAGGCGTTGCGCATAAGTTGTGCGGAAGCCCAAAATGCTATAAAGTCAATTTATAGAAAAATGGGAATACTATTTCTGTATGTTTGAAGATTATGAAAAATATTTATTAATTTAGGTAATCCTATTTGTTGTAATAAAAAGGGAACTGATTATTTAATTAGAATATTTATTTACTTTTTTACTTGATAACTCGATTTATTCTCAAACGTGTTATAATGATAAATCACTTCTTTTTAAAATAAAGTAAAAGCGCATTTTAAATATGAAAAATCAATTAAAATCACTGATTACACTGGCAATTTACTCTAAACTAAGCAACAACAATTTATTGATGATTAAAGAGAATACGACGTTGCGGTGATTAGGATGTAAATCCTGACTGTTTCCGTTTTGTTAGTCCCCCGACAAAAGAAGAGTGAATCTATAAATTCACCCTTGTCCGTTCGTCTGTTCGTACTTTTCTCAATAACTACGCCTTGGAATTTTTTTTTAAATTTTGCGCAAACATTAAACATGATATGAGTAAAAAAGTAACAGAACGGATTTTCCGGGAAAACTCCGGTTGTTCCCCTAGAAGTGCCTTTCGGGTTAAAATGGCTACAATTGACAGTTTTGTGCTTATTAAAAAACATTGGTGCCTTGGATTTTTATAAAACTTTCTGAAAAATTGTAACTAACTGATTTCTATATAATTTTGTTTGTCTGTACTTCGCGATAACTCCTGGGTATGCTCCAGGGGCTCTTTTTACGGATAATAAAAACACTCCATTTTTTACTATTTTACCATATTTGTCTAAAATTTTCTGTGTATGTCTATTTAGCAGTTTTGCATGGTGCTGAACTCAAATTTAAATATGTTAAGGCCTTGGGGACTTTGGGGGCTAAATAGGGGTGGGGGCAAATGATGGACTTACTTCTTTCTTTTTTTTTTTGCATGATGCAGAACTCAAATTTACATATGTTAAGGCCTAAAACTGAACCGTTTGTTCATTTTCACCAGGATCTGACGTCCCCTGGGGACTTTTGGGGCTTAATGGGGGGGGGGTTTGCTGAAATTAGTCATTTTTTATGCTTAGTTCACTGTGAACTCACGGCGGACCATGCATGCTTCACTTGTTTTTTATTACAATTTTGGCCATCCGTATTTGTCTAAATTATCGTTATTACAAATAATATCATTTTAATGATACTGGTCTCAAATTTTTTTTTTTTTAATTTATTTTCAGGATTATAAAAAAAAATTACATTCATGTTTACATCATCATGCGTACAAGAAAAATATTACATTTCAGTTTAAATTTTTGTGAGAATTGTTATTAAAATCATACGAAATATTATATTATTTTTTGTGAGAATTGTTATTAAAATCACACGAAATATTATATTATTTTTTGTGAGAATTGTTATTAAAATCACACGAAATATTATATTATTTTTTGTGAGAATTGTTATTAAAATCACACGAAATATTATATTATTTTTTGTGAGAATTGTTATTAAAATCACACGAAATATTATATTATTTTTTGTGAGAATTGTTATTAAAATCACACGAAATATTATATTATTTTTTGTGAGAATTGTTATTAAAATCACACGAAATATTATATTATTTTTTGTGAGAATTGTTATTAAAATCACACGAAATATTATATTATTTTTTGTGAGAATTGTTATTAAAATCACACGAAATATTATATTATTTTTTGTGAGAATTGTTATTAAAATCACACGAAATATTATATTATTTTTTGTGAGAATTGTTATTAAAATCACACGAAATATTATATTATTTTTTGTGAGAATTGTTATTAAAATCACACGAAATATTATATTATTTTTTGTGAGAATTGTTATTAAAATCACACGAAATATTATATTATTTTTTGTGAGAATTGTTATTAAAATCACACGAAATATTATATTATTTTTTGTGAGAATTGTTATTAAAATCACACGAAATATTATATTATTTTTTGTGAGAATTGTTATTAAAATCACACGAAATATTATATTATTTTTTGTGAGAATTGTTATTAAAATCACACGAAATATTATATTATTTTTTGTGAGAATTGTTATTAAAATCACACGAAATATTATATTATTTTTTGTGAGAATTGTTATTAAAATCACACGAAATATTATATTATTTTTTGTGAGAATTGTTATTAAAATCACACGAAATATTATATTATTTTTTGTGAGAATTGTTATTAAAATCACACGAAATATTATATTATTTTTTGTGAGAATTGTTATTAAAATCACACGAAATATTATATTATTTTTTGTGAGAATTGTTATCATTAAAATCACACGAAATGTTATATAATATTTTGGTGAAAATATTAAATAAACAATAATCTTTCTTCGCGTTATATTAATTTCATTAATGTGGATTTAGTGCTTTTTCCGTAATGTTCCTAAAATATTGTTATTTTTTTAATTGTTAAAATCTACAACGCTTTATTTTTATATATAAAACAGTACTTAACACGTTAACTTTAGCAAAGGTGTTTTGTTTACAATAAATAATACATTTTCACTAAATTTTAAACAAAAATAATAATAATGGGTTCATTACATTCCGTCATTGTTAATTAATAAATTAATTAGTTTATTAGTTAATTAATAAATTCTGAAAATTTTATTAAAATTGGTTGATTTCCTGAATTTTGGTGAATTTTTAAATGAAGGGGTAGGGCTCAAAATGTTCTGCATTTTAGGAATCGGCCATTAATTTTGCATGTACCTAGCAATATGGTTTAAAGGTAACGAGGAAATTATATGATGAAGAATTTATGTGATATAGGTTTTTTTTTAGTAATAGACGACCACTTAACGAGTAGGAAACAATGTCTGGTTGTGTACCAGTTCTGAACATCACTGATAATTTTTCTTCGTTGTTTTCGAAAGGAACCAGTAGGTTATTGAGAATCAACTGCTGAGCGATCTATCCCGTGGAGTTTCCACAAAACGAAGAAATAAGTTCCACATTAAGAAACGGTCAAGTACTAATAATAAGGTTCAATCCTAAATGCGGGCAACACTCAAATATACAATTGCGAAGTAAAAATTCTACACAGTCATGGCTGACGGAACGAGAGCATGCTACCCCGTGAATTAAATAATGAGTTTCGTCTGATATTCCATGCAAATACCCAAGTTCGTAAGAAAGATTTTCGAGTTCGACAAAATACACTCTAAGAAGGCAGGATATTGCATCGACCGAAACGTTGAGAAACTAACACTCAAGATGAGAACAGTAACCGAAGACTCCAAATAATACGGACATCTCTTTTAGTCTGCCATGCATACATTTGATATAGAATATTCGCTAGTCTGTCATGATTGAAATCATTTTAAAATGCACCTACTAATAACTATAAAGTACTATATTCGTTGATGACATAGCATATTCATTGGTCTGTCATAACTTGAAATAGTATTTTCATTGGTCTGTCATAACTTTGAAATAGCATTTTCGTTAGTCTGTCATAACTTTGAAATAGCATATTCGTTAATCTGTCATAACTTTGAAATAGCATATTCGTTGATCTGTCATAACGTTCAAATAGCATTTTCGTTGATCTGTCATAACTTTGAAATAGCATTTTCGTTAGTCTGTCATAACTTTGAAATAGCATATTCGTTAGTCTGTCATAACTTTTAAACAGCATATTCGTTGATCTGTCATAACTTTTAAACAGCATATTCGTTGATCTGTCATGACTTTGAAATAGCATAACATTGAAATAGCAGTTTTATTTTTCTGTCATAATTTTAGGTTTCATGGATCCGTTATAATTTTGAAAAAGCTTTTCTTTTGTTACGTCATAACTTTGATATAGCATGATGACTCAAATCACATATGAGATGTCCATAATGAACAGTTTTATTCTTGTTTCCATTTTGATCATGAATCACGATTAGAATATTCTTATAGAATTCTATTAGCGTTAGTTGATTTTATTTCTCATATAGTTTATTTCCGCCGGTGTAATGAGGCAAAACTTTTTATTCTTCAAAGCAATACAATCTTTTATGAAATACTCTTTTCTAACTTTGATTTTTAAAAAAATCCAGTCCAGCTTTAATACTTAAAAAAAATTACGAATAAATTGTATACTTAACACTTGAAGAAAAGAATTCAATGGCAGCAGCATATACAAGATGATTAGAAAATGTTCAATGTTCGTACTTGCTTAATCTATTATACAAATGACAGTTGTCTGTGTGCACGTTTGTATGTCCAGCTAAAAATAAAAAACTACAAAACAAACACCACCAAAAAGTTGGTATATTCTTGATCGATGTTGCCCGGGATGAATAATATCTACAATTTGGAGAAAGGTGTTTATTACTGGGAGAGTTTTGTCAGTGAGGATCGATTTTTCAGTGATGTTATGTATTGATTTGGTAAGAGAATGCTGACCGATTCCACAGGGAATTTGTTATGTACAGGAAAGTTTTCTTTGAATACGTGTGTATGCCCACTAGAGATGAAATGGGGTTGGATGGAGGAGAGAAAGAGAGAGGTAAAATATGGGCAGTGAGAAGAAAAAGAGACGGATAGAAGTTTTAGCAGAAATAAGTTACACTTTTGCTTCGGGCAATACCGGGTAGACTTGCTAGTAAAATATAATTCTTACACAGATGAATATGATAAAAAAAAGTGCATTAAATACTAGTGAAACAGGCACAGCGATGCAACATTGAGACGATGAGACAGGGCTTAGTTTACAAAGTTGATCCGTCATAACTTTTAAATAACATTCTCATTGATCTGTTATAACTTTTAAATAACATTCTCATTGATCTGTTATAACTTTTAAATAACATTCTCATTGATCTGTTATAACTTTTAAATAACATTCTCATTGATCTGTTATAACTTTGAAATAACATTTTCATTGATCTGTCATAACTTTGAAATAACATTCTCATTGATCCGTCATAACTTTTAAATAACATTTTCATTGATCTGTCATAACTTTGAAATAACATTTTCATTGATCTGTCATAACTTTGAAATAACATTTACGTTGATCCGTCATAACTTTGAAATAACAATTTCAGTTAAATTACACTTCAGGACTATAAAGGAATACCAGCACATATACAATTTTTTTCATCACCCCCTGGCACGTTATATATATATATCCTTATAACCTTTCCAATTTTACATTCTCAGAAAACTTTTCTTTATCTTTTGTGCAAATATGATTCGCTTCATATGTTGCGGTTTTAATTAATGCGCTTAACAACAAAACCATAGTTTAAATATCAATAAGAGTTTGCTACTATATTTCATCTGAAGAGAAGAATACATTCTTTGAAACTCTGTAGAATAATAATTTTCTAAATGTTCATTGTGTATTTCTTGTCAAATAATACAGTTTTGTTAATCCTAATTTATAGAGTTTAAATTTATATATACACTAGCAGCATTACCCGGCCTTGCTCAGGGGTGGCTTTGAGACTATTTTTATGCTTATTTTGATCTGTATCTTTGGTAATTCCAATATTTTCTTTCTTTTTTTTTTTTTTTTTTTTTTTTTTTGTAATCCTAAAATTATTTTAGTAAATTTCGGTTACATTGAGACCTTACTGATCAACGTAATCCCACACAGTGGATGCAACGTGCCAGCAACAATCCAATTTCTCTGATTTGTCCCCTTAGCAACTATTCTTCCAGCTCAAAACCAACTACTTTGGCGAGGTTTTTGGGGCGATGATTTCTTGAACCGTATGCGAAAGAAACCACAGGATCAACATCGACTATCTATTCGTTATAAGAATTGATGTGCTTGTCGCTGTATAATTCTACAATAGGTCAACCGTGTCGAAAAATTCGTTATCTTATGTTGCTGGGCATGCTACTTGTGCTTGGTTGTTGGGGCCTATGTTTTGCTAAATCGACATATAAGAAACCTCTGAATCACATTTTCACTAAATCTGTGTGTAGATTGTTTTGCAATTTCTTCAGGGTCAGTTGCTTGTCAATTGTAAAGTTTAATTAAAGTACTGTAATATTCCAGTTTTATATTGCAAAAATAATAGATATTTTAAAAATATACACACACGTAAATTTTCCAATCTCATAAATAAACTTCTTTTCAGTTAACGAAAAAAAAACATTAAGAAATCTATGTGTGCAGTTTGAACCTACAGACCACGTCATGCAAAAAAAAAAAGAAAAGAAAAAAAAATCACGTAAATTTTTAAGTCTTTTAAAATTCTTTGTAGTGCGGAGTTTGAAAACCATAACATGCAAAAAAAAAAAAAAAAAAAAAAAACAGGGTATCAACTTACCCACAATAGAACTTTCACGCCCCATTGTTCTATTATTGTTGCTAAGCGACGACATGGAAAAATAGCTTTACTGATTATAGATAAATTAAAATAACGGTTTCGCTTATCGGTAATCATCAGGGTATTCTGAAACAAAACTTAACTAAGATCACTCCCAGACTTATACACTAAAGTTCTGTAAATTTTAAAGAAAATCTGTTCACCCGTTTCGGAGTCTATAAGGAACGAACTCACGCAGACAGACAAATTTGTATTTATATAATTGTAGATCTATAGATATTGTAATGGAAGCCTTTTAACCTTTAAAACTATAAAAAAAAACAACAAAAAAACATCTTAATACATATAATAAACAAACTATATACTTGCTCTCTGTGCCATCGAGTATTTTTTTATAAACACAGGGGTTTCAGTGGATCTACATCTAGGAAACTAAACTATACAACCCTATATATAATTAATATGTGTTATGGCATTAAGTGAAACTGCATTGAAACTCCATGGAATAAGGACTTTGTAAATTGTTTTTTGGAGTATTCAGTCGAACAATAAATTTTGATTGTAAATTTCAACTTACAGTTTTAATTTTCTTTCTCTTTTATATATATATATATCGTCCTGGTCAAAACCATACGACCACTTAAGAAAGTAAGTGTTTATGCATATTATCGAATTTTTAATCAAACAAATGGTTGAAACCATTGCCAAAAGGGAAAATATGATGGAAAAAAAATGAAATCTGCTTCATTTGAAACCTTAACCCTGATCTAATAATTATTTTTTAAAAAAATAAACATTTTCACCTGGTCAAAATGATAAGACCAAACAAAAGGCAATTATAAATTACTAAAAAGGGTCTCAGTATTTAGTATAGCCTCTATTATTACGAATTACTTAAAAAATTCTCTTTGGCATGCGTGCGACTAAGTTTTTTATCAGTTGCGAAGGAATTTTATCCCATGTACTGAAAACTGAATCAGAAAGTTCCTTTATCGAATCATACTGGGTTCCATCCTTGAACACTTCTTTTGCCATCCATCCCCAAAGATTTTCAATGGGATCGAGGTCCGGAGAACATGCTGGATGATCTAACAATTCCATATTATTTGAAGAAAAGTATTCTCGTGCTTGTCGAGAAGTGTGTATCGCAGCGTTGTCTTGCTGGAAAATCCAATTTCTTCACCACAGACGTGGATCTTCAGTCCTGATAGAAGCATTTTCAAGCATTGAAATGTACTTCAATGATGTTTGCCGGCCTTTCCCTATTTCCAACTTTAGGGTCCAAGCTAACAAGAAAGCACCCCAGATCACCACTTCTCTTAATCCCAAGTCTGGTATTTGGCGGCATATTTAAGTCGGTTAGTTTTGTGCTGTTCAAGAAGACGTGGTTTCTGCAGTCGCTTTAAATGATTGAAACCCTTTATTTTCAGATGCCTTCTGATGGTTTTAGGACTACATTCTGCTGCTGTTTGGCTTTTCAATCGACTTGAGCTCATACGGGAGTTTTTTTTAAACTTCTGATACGGCGATCCAGTGATGGGGTTATTTTTTTTTGGTCGACCTGGACTCTTTTTGTGCCCATATTGATCTGGATTTCTTAAAAAATTTGTGATGACCGTTTTGCTACGATTCACTTCGTTTGCAATGAATCTATGGGAGTCCACCCCTATTAAGCTCAAAGATCCTTCCTCTCTCAAACTCTGATAATGGTTTCCCTTTTGCCATTTATAATTTAGTAAGATGTTTTTTATCCACTAACAAGTTGCTTTTAGTAACATAGAAAGCTTTTCGTATTCATTTTTTCAAAACTAGCCGATTTTATTAAAGTGGTCTTATCATTTTAAACAGTTGAAAATGTTTGTTTTGTAAAAAATAATTATTAGATCCGGGTTAAGGTTTTGAATGAAGCAGATTTCATTTTTTTTTCCATCATATTTTCCCTTTTGGCAATGGTTTCAACCATTTGTTTGATTAAAAATTCGATAATATGCATAAACGCTTACTTTCTTAAGTGGTCTTATGATTTTGACCAGGACTATATATATATATATATATATATATATATATATATATATATATATATATATATATATATATATTATTGTTGGGACGATTAATCAGAATCGGAATCAGGAATTGGAAAAATTGGAACTTTTGGGGGTATTGGAATCGGTGACGGAATTAGAAAAATTTATGCATGTTTTCCGATGCCAAAACGATTCTTTTAATTATCTTTTTTATTTGATTCTATTCAAAACAAAACCTATCACTACTATTAGTAATGATAAAATAATAAATGTTTATTGATTTTAAACTATGAGTAAAGTTAAAAATCTATAAATCACCCCCCCCCACACACACACACACAAGTGTGTTTTTACTTTGCAAGGATGCGATATAGCTAAAATACTTTCGCTCGTTTTCTTTTCCTTATAAGGGAAATGGTTTCCATAATGTTTTGTTGTTAAAGTGTTTTTTATTCAATAAGTCTGAAGAAGAGTCTGTTCTTGTGAAATTTTTCAAACGACATAATGTTTGGATTTGTCCGAATAGTCTTGAAACAATTATAACTAACAATGAAATACACTATTTGTTGCTATCAACCCATTTTTTGCAGTCTTGGGTTTTTTTAAAACGATATATGAATGCTCAATTATGAAATATGATAATTTTGTAGCTTACAGTTTAAGTCATCTCTTTTTGGCTTAAAATTTATTGGTATATGAATGATTATTGCATTATATGAACCCAGTATAATTCGGAATACTACAAATAAGACTACATACATACATACATACATATATATATATATATATATATATATATATATATATATATACACACACACACACACACACACAGCGGATAAGATCTCTAAGTTCACATTGATTTTCATAAAATCAAATCAGACTTTGCTACAGCGAGTCCTAAAACAACTCCCCTTCCATGACATTTGTTGTTTATATTTCTATATTCTTCTCACCCTACCCCCATCTCTGTTTTCCTTCCTTCCTGCTTCCTTCTATCCTTCCTACCTCTCTCTTTTTACTTCCTTTTCTCTCTCACTTCCATTTTCTCTCCTTCTCTACTTTACTCTCATCCTCTTCCCTACACTCTTTCCTTTCCATCCACTACCTCTTTCTTACCCTTCTCTCTATCTCACTCTCTATCTCTCCATTCCCTCTCCCCTTTCTCTATCTTCCTCTCTAATTCCTTCTCTCTTTCAATCCTCTATCTTTCTTCTCTCTCGCTCTTTCTTTCTCACTCTCTCACCCCTTTTTCTCTTTCTCTGCCTCCATCTTCCTCTCCTTCTTCCCCTTGCCCTTTATCTGTCCATTCTATTCTCTTTCTCCCTCTACACGTCTTTCCCTCACCCCTCTCCCTCCCTCCAATTATTTTTACATTGTTATTCTTTTAATCACCCTAGGTTTCCTTCCACCTCGGATGATTCTCTCCCCGGGAGATCGGAGATGTGCCAGTTTCCCTCATCCAACCAACCCATTGGAAAATCCAAATCAAATAACAAAACGGATCACTGTTATCGATGAGAAATCGAAATTGAATAATCAGTCTATCATGACTCACTCAATCTACATCCATATAAAGTTGAGGTTTTCGTCGCACTTACATTGAGATTAAACGTCTACTACAAAAACTGTGATGCCAATGGAAGAAAGTGAGATTGCAGAAGTGAGCGCTCTAGAGGAGGAACACTCTAACCTCACAAAAAATGCCTGTGCAGCCCTGTTGGCACGGCGTCTCAGGCAATTAGTAATAAACTAACTTTTGAAATAGAGAAGGCAAAGCCTGGGAAGGTGAACCTCCTAGAACTACACAGATCCAGAAATTACACCGTCATCAACAGGGAACAGGTCATTACAGAAATGGTCTAATCTCTGTTGATTTGGGAGCCGACGGCTAAAAGTCATGGCAAAGCTTTAAAAAATGTCCAGATTTAACGTGTTAGAAGCAACTGTATTTATAGTCTCTGGGTAAGTCCATTATTTTTTGAAATAGGTAGATCAGCTTACTCCATAATAAATACTCACGTAAGTGTTACACTTTTAAATAAATCAAGAAGGGAGACATCCTTTTTATTGGTTTCAATGTTAGTTGACAATGGCAATTATTTTCATGGAAGAAGAAAGCTACAATATTATTCTGTATATTATTCAACCTTAAAAACATGTATTGTTTCAATGGACAGATTAGGGTTAACACTAGATTATGCCGATTAATGGTTGGTTGGTTGGTTGGTTGTTTTTGTTTTACGACATAATCAACCTTTTTCAGGTTATTTAATGCCGAATCTAGCTATTTTGAGGAACAATTTTTAATGGAGTATATTTTTTTTAAAAATCAGATTCTATTTAACCCATAGTTGGGACCCTAACAGGTACTACCACTCAGGGTCAGAGTGGACCTGGGAGCAATGGCAATTAAAGGGTGGCTCCACACTCCCCAAAGCCCGCAAGGTGGGGCCTCACCATCGGATATAGTTTTAGGTCATATCCAGGACTGCCGATTAATGGGGAAGGCAATAGTAAACGATTACCATCATCGGCTGGTAACCTGGGTTTGTCAAATTCGAATCCAGTTGGTTCCATAGCATTACTTTGACTTATGGATGTTAGCAACCTTCATCAAGTTCCCGCTGTAAGTACCCCATTCTAAAAAAATGAATCAGAGAAACTAATGCCAGCAACAAATCAAGCCGCAAAAACTCGTACTATATGGATCCATACAAATCCATACGTTTAATCTATGAATTTTTATCTTTATTATAAAGAAAGTCAGTGTGTGTATGTGTGTGTGTGTGTGTGTGTGTGTGTGCGAGCGAGAGAGAGAGAGAGATAGAGAGAGAGAGAGAGAGAGAGAGAGAGAGAGAGAGTTCTGTCCTCATAGATTCCAAAACGCTTGAGCCTATCTTTTGCAAATTTCACACAAAGGTAATTTATATGTCTGGCAGTGTTCTTAGATATGTTTTGTACGGAAATTCATCTAAGGATCGAAAATATTAAAAAAAAAAAAAATCCGATTTTAAAAATAGTTTTTCTCTCTTATAGATAAAAATGAATAATTTTTGCAGGGGAATATTTTACGTTACACTGGCCAAGGGAAATAATCAAATCTCAGCAAATCACTTTCGAAAATCAAAAAAAAAGTCTGATTTTAAAAATAGTTTTTCTGTCTTATAGATAAACAAGAATTTTTGCAGGGGAATATTTTACATTACACCAGCCAAGGGAAATAATAAAATCTCAGCAAATCATTTCTTCTTAAAAAAGCCCAAATTTATTGTCATCTAGAGATATAACACAGTGGTAGAACATTTGACTACAGATTGAATGATCCCTTGGTCAAGTCCAGATGTACTTTATCATTTTATTTTAATTTTTTTCTTATTAATGAGTTCAATTTATGATAAAAGACGTGGTACCATTTAAAATCGCCACAAATTATTTCTTCATTTTCATATTTTAAAACTAAACATTAAGCAGAAATGACCTTTTCATTGTCCAAATATCAGCTGACGTGATATTGTAAGTCCAAATATCAGCTGACGTGATATTGTAAACAAACACAGACGGAATTTGATGAAGGACATTATCATTTCTTTATTTTTTCTTTCTTTCTTTTTTTTTGCAAATTAGTCCACCAGACAAATTATTTCTCGTAATATATAATGATCAATAGATGATTGATTCTATAATTATCCATACGCAATCTGCATAAATTAAAATATCATATTTAAACGTATTGTACGACTGGGCAACGCTTGGCAGGCAGCTAGTCGTATAAAAAATCGTGTTTTGTATGTGTACACATTGACTTCATGTTTGTATCTTGTTCGAAGGCCGATCACATTTTATTTTATTTTTCGATCGCAACTGCATGAGATAGAAACTGAGCCTGTCAATATATGGATGGGATTAAAAAAACATTTGGAGATTGCAGTTTTATCACTGAAATAAAAAATTTTCCAATTTTGTATTCAAATACAGATATTAATAATACAAAGTACTTTAAGATAGCTCGATAGTGCAACACTAGAGCTATAAATACTTTTATGATATACCGCTTCATCAGACACAGACATGCATTTTTATGCTCATTTCAAAATAAAGTTTGAGCTTTATTAACTATACAGGCATACAATTGTTTCGGCCCATAACTGATATTTTTTTTATATATAGTAGTGCTCTGTATATATGTTTTTTTTTTATTATTCTTTTACCAGTAAAACACTATATATATATATATATATATATATATATATAGTATTGGCTGAAGAGCTTGATATGGATATCTAAAACGGGCTTAATTATCGGGCTTAAAACTAACGGTACCAATGACTTATCTCATCTAACAACTTTCTGTACACAAAATACAAAATATAAATACGCTCTTATTTTTCGGATTTTCTTTTTAATTGAGCACTCTGCTGGATTTCTTTTTCCAAAAACAATCATATATATATATATATATATATATATATAAAATAAATATTTGGTTTTATCGAGCTGAGATATATATATATATATATATATATATATATATATATATATATATATATATATATATATCAACCTGGAAATTTCTACATACCGGCGTCTGGGGATGCACCTTCAGTCGTCATTAAAACATGCATATTGAAGAAGGAAAACTCTGATGTAAGACCTGAGGTCTACTGTTTACTCTGTCTTGTGGCAGTCATTACACCGACTGAGATGAGCAGTTGTACCAAAAACTGTGCAGATCTGCTAATGACAATAATTGTCCTTTAATTTTTTTTTTTTTTTTACAAAAGAGTCACCACTTATCAGGACCCAGAGGCTACTCAAGGATAAGGGTTAATAAGCATATGTTGGTCAGTGAGACAATGTCGTAGTAATTGTTAGTGGAAATTTGGTAAATTGGATTACTTAAGGGGAACGGCTCATCAAGAACTTGTTTATGTTGGACTAGAAGCTGACCATATTATAGACAGCTGGAAAGCAGGCAAATTGAAGAGAGTTCGACAGGTGTGTAGTTCTATGACAGAAACTTTGTTCATGGAATCTACATTAAGGTTTAGGCACAGATAAAGAGTGGGGAGAAATTATTGATAGTGTTTTCAGCTAGACAAATGTTTCTCGTGAAAGTTTGGCGAGGGGGAACCATAGATTGGAGCGCAGACAAGCACTTGCCATGAAAATAATGATAAAACAAGGACAGGCTCGCAACGTCTCTTCTATGGGAAAGAGGTTGCAGGAAAGAGAAAAGGGCATCCCCCACTTCTTCCATATCTAATATATAAAGTTAAGTAAATCGGATTTTTTAATTCTTTTTATGCAAATCGCTTCAGATGAGGTATGAAGCTACTTGGTGTAAGTAGCTAAAAAATACTCCTTCAATGTCAAAAACTGACCAATGATAAGTGTTATATAGATAGACCCACAAAACAGCAATTCTTCTCTCTTTGTCAAGAATATCACTCATGGAATGTGAGAACTAAACAACAAGTAAATAACTGCCGAATGTAAACCCAAGTTCTCCTTTTTACTCTTAAAGTCCAAACCTAAATAGCATTGCATCTGACTGATCGATTTTTTATTCTGACTAGCCATTTATTCCTTTTTATCCTGGTTCTGTCTTTTTCAAGCATATTATTTTACCTATATATCCAGATTCAAGTGCTTTAAGCGCAATATATATTACATGAGCCAAACATTCTCTTATGTAATTCTAGGGCAATTGTAAATTGATTTCGTTTCCAACAAAAATAAAAGTCTTGTGTCGTGTATCAAGCAAATTGGTCTTATTTATCATACAAGGTACGGCAGAAATATCTCCCACATTTTAAACTTTCAACTCTATGTTTGCTAATGAACTTATGCAAGTGCCAATGATGTTTTCATTTAGTTAATAACTTGCCAATTCTTTTTTTTCAGGTATCGTCATCAAACAATATACTTTGGACTGGTGCACATCGTGCTTTTTACTGTAGAAATATTTTTGAAGAATGGTGAATCTGCAACATAGAGAGCTTTCCGAGTTGATTACAAATGATGCTGTTCCAAATAGAAAATCAAGACAGCTATGGGTTGTAAATTTTAGAGCAACAGGTTCGGCACTTGAAAGAAAGACACCTGGAAGGCGTTGAAGTGCTTGAACGCCAGACAGTATTCGGACTGTGGGACTTTCTGTTACCCAATCTCAAACACATTCAGCTCGCAAACGTGTTTTTGCCTTGGGATTGTCTCATCGAATGGTCAGAAGAATTCTATACACTGATATGCAGTTCCATCCGTACAAATTAATGATTGCTCAGAAACTGCACTGAGAATATTGCATGTCAAAATGTGGGAGATATTTCTGTTGCATATTACAGCCGTTTCGTCACTACTGCTATAGAATCAAAACAAAGTTTGAATTTTATAGACATTATGAATCTTCTGATATGCAGAAAAAATGGCTTCCATTTTTACATTTTATCACCATCTTGAAATAGATGTGATGACGCCATAGAAAAACATTTGCAAGTCAGCCATCTTTAAATTGATACGAAATTTTAGCTTTGTCGCAAACAATATATATATGAGATGCCTTAAATAAGTTTCCAGATTTTTTTTGTACGAGGCATTAAAAATTGTTGTAGGCTCTCAGAAAATTCAGTATATTAGTGCTATACATCCAATGAGATGACTGACCAATTTTTATGATTTTAGGTTCAAATGAACAACTTCAGCAGGAATTGGAATACACCCTACTAAAGCCTGATTGTCACAGCTGGTCAATTTCAAAAATACAATCATGACGTGAGCACACTTTAGAAGAAATATCATTAAATAAATAAATATCAAAAAATTCTGTTTTAAACTTGGAAAAAATGTCACAGAAACGTATGGAATGATTTAGACTGCTTTTGGACCATCTTGCATGAATTGAGCATTAGTGTTTGAGTGGCATAAGAGATTCAATATCTATATCTATATATTTTTATAAAGTAATAGGGTTCGTGTGTTTCTGTCTGTGTGTACAGCTCTCCATCATCAACGAAATATAAAGGAGGTAAGAGAGTAGATCTCTCCTGGTAGAGAAACATTAGAACCCATTTTAGGATGTTTCTGTTATAGGAGACATAAGAATATTTGCCTAATTTCTTTATATACTATTCTACAAACCACCCCCATATCGAATGACTTATGCTCATTTGCATATCACATTATATTAAATCTCTTTAACTAATTACCTCGACCTTATTACATATTGGAAATATTCTAATCATTTCAACTGTACTATTTACAAAATCTATTTAACATTTAATCTATCTATCTATATATCACATTATATTAAATCTCTTTAACTAATTACCTCGACCTATATATATATATATATCTATAAAAACAGAGATGTGTGTGCCACAGACGATTTCTGATTGGTTAATCCAATAATCACATCTAAAAAACAATCGTTTCTACGCTCTTAACTTTACCATAAAATATTATGGCTTTATTTATTGTCCATCTTGGAAGGGTTTAATTTTTTAATAACTTGTTATTTACAAATTAAAAAAATACGAAACTATTATACGAAACTAAACTACACGAAACGCGCACACACGCACACACACACGTTCACTACCGTCACGTTGTTATGGCAACCAAACCCGCTGACTAACACACACAGTAAATGTGATTTTCTTCATTTTCTCATTTCACTCGTGGTCTTAAATTCATTTCGGGTTTGTATTACTGTACACATAGATTCGAATAAGTTGCCAAAAAAACAAATATATAACAAATAAATGTTATCAAAGGCAAGATAAATTACTTTTCTACCAAACTGGATATATTTTTCGTGTTTTTATTCAATTTAACATGTTTATTCAGCTCGAAAAGCATACAGTGTTTACCGATGTATTGGAAAATTCAAGATGGCGGCCGATTCTCTCTTTAACACGGTAAGTTTGGAAAAAGGTGTAATAAATAAAAAACCGGTTAAAATACTGTTAAAAACTCGCTCAATATATGTTACCGTGACATAGGTTGACATATATTCGGCGGGTTTTTAATAGTATTTTGTATAGTTTTTTTTATTTATAACACCTTTTCCCAAACTTACGGTGTTAAAGAATGTGTGAGACGCCATCTTGAATTTTCCAACACATCGGTAAACACTGTATTCTTTTCGAGCTGAATAAACATGTTAAATTGAATAAAAACGCGAAAAATATATCCAGTTTTTATCGGTTTTTTACCTTCTCTGCAGAAGTACAAAAAAAAAAAAAAAAAAAACGGAAGGTACTTTTACAGAATGTTAAACTAACCCTAACCGATGTTTTATGTTTAGTTTAGGAAAAGTCAGAAGAAACAAAAGTCATTATTGCATGAAATATACGTATTTAGTTGAAGTATTGTTTATGTCAATTCTTTCGAAGAAATTTAGCAAGAATACCTGTAAACTAGGAAATCGGTAAAATGTCATCATGGATGAATACTTGTCTATTATAATTTCTACCCTTGACAAAAACTTAGCCATAACAAAAGAGATTTATTGTTCAGATTGTTTTTGAGATTGATTTCTAAAAAGATATTTTATAAATAAAATCGACTTTAAAATTAAAGACTTAAATTACAATAATTGAATTTAAACATTCTTATTTCAATATTTGGCACATAACACCTGCAAAAATGATCACAATGTCAGGATTTCATTTTATTTCAGAATCGATGGCAAATTGTGTAGATTGATATCTCATTATATTAAATACTAATATTTAACATTAGTTTATCATTTAAGCCGATAAAAAGCCCCCTTTTTTTTTTCGAGTCCTAAAAGGATTTGGAGTTTCCTAATCAACCTTTCGGGTGCAGTTGCACGCTCTCAAAATAACTAAAGTGTTGGCTTTAAAAAAATTGGTTCATTAAAACTAAACAGGTTTAGTTTTAATAAAAAAAAAAATTTTTTTAAAAATCGCTTTGGTATTTAGATATGTCGTATGGTTATCCCTAATCGCTGAATAAAACCGCTAACGAGTTGAATGATTACGACATAAAATTAAACTCGGGTTCCTGAAACGGAAACTTCGTTTGTTTTTGTTTTTTTCTTATCAATATATTTACATTGTTATTTTGTTTTCATTTTCAATCATTCGAACAGTTTTCTTTTTCAAGTAATCCAAGTTACAAAATTCCCACTGTTTACTATGCTAAAATCACAATGATTAATGTATACCTATTAACCCTTATCCTTGAGTGGCCTCTGGGCCTTGATAAGTGGTGACACCCATGTAAAAAAAAAAATCACTCGAACAGTTTTCTTTTTATAATGTACAGTTTTAAAAGTTTAAAAACTATATAGTTTTTACTTCAGGAAAATTAATGGGTCAGTTTTTACGATGTGCCCTGTTAAAATACTGTTAAAAACTCGCTCAATATATGTTACCGTGACATAGGTTGACATATATTCGGCGGGTTTTTAATAGTATTTTGTATAGTTTTTTTTTTATTTATAACACCTTTTCCCAAACTTACGGTGTTAAAGAGGGTGTGAGACGCCATCTTGAATTTTCCAACACATCGGTAAACACTGTATGTTGTTCGAGCTGAATAAATATATTACATTGAATAAAAACACAAAAAATATATCCAGTTAGGTAGAAAAGTAACTTATCTTGCCTTTGATAACATTTATTTATATATTTGTTTTTGACTATTTTTTCGAATCTATGTGTACAGTAATACAAACCCACGATATGAATAGTCACGTTGTTATATATATATATATATATATATATATATATATATATATATATATATATATATATATATATATATATATATATATATATAAATGAGATTATAGCAGTTAAAAAACATTTTTAAAACACACACACACACCTTTTTCAAAGTGATCAGAAATCGTATAAAAGTAAAAAGGGTAAATTTTTACTTACTTTCCAACTTAATCACCTTTAACGTGACTTTTACAGTTTTTTTTTAAATGGAATTCATTTACCGATACAAAAGAAATGATAAGTAAATAAATCCATAAATAAATATTATAAATGGTTTATTTTAATACTTGCCAGGATGCGGAGGAAAATGAATGAAGGGGGAGGGGAATAAAATAAAAACATTTTGGAGACAGAGTAAGTTTGAAAGAATTGCTTTGCACAGAAAGAAATTAATGAAAAAATAAAATTTAATTTCTTTTCTTTCTTGATTTTTTTTTAGCTTTTTATGAAAAAGGAAGTCAAAATTAAGACTATAAAAAACAATTTTTATTAAGAGCGAACCTCAGTCGTCAGGTCTGTAAAAAAAGACGTGGAATAATAAATGTTTTCTAATACAAATTGTTTTTACTTATGTGTTCATTTGTCTCTTTGAAGTTCGTTTGTTTAAAATATCGGTTTGCAATATAATTTTGTCATTCTGTCAGACTCAAATTTTAAATCTATATATCTATAAAAGTGAAAGTGTGTGTGTGTGTGTGTGTGTGTGTGTGTGTGTGTGTGTGTGTGTGTGTGTGTCTGTGTACATTTCCCTACGAAATAACTCTGTCAATTTTTAGTCTACAGACTCGAAATTTGATATACAGGGTACTGAGATTTGGAAAAATCTATGTGATCGGTTTTTAGCCAGAAATTTGGCGATTAAGGGGTCAAAGTTCAACGTTTTGAGCTTTGAGAACTCTACCAAACTTCTCCGACAATTTTGGGTCTACACACTTGAAATTTTAGATATAGCTTCCGTGGACATGGATCTAACTTAATAACTTGATTTGAGCCCAAAACAATAAATTTTCAGGGGTCATAATAGGGGTCAAAGTTTAAAAAATTAACCCCTTTTTTTTGCTCAGCATACACCTCCAAACACCCGGGCAACGCCGGGCACCCATGCTAGTATATATATAAAGCTGAACGTCTGTGTGTGTGTGTGTGTGTGTGTGTGTGTGTGTGTGTGTGTGTGTGTGTGTGTGTGATCACGAATAGTCTCATATACGGTTGACTATTTAAAAAAAACTGATTACATATAATGATAGAAGATGTATCGAGGATCAGGAATGGGTATGTTTGATCTGGCAGAACGGTGGTTCATAAAAATTGTGGTGTCTGCGTTCGCGCCTGGCCAATAAAGTATGGAAATAAAAAATGAAAAAAAAAAAAAAACGTTTACAAATGTTTTTGATATAGATGTACATAAGAATACTTTGATAAGTATGTTTTAACTTAAATAGGGATGGTATAATAAAATTGTGGGATCTGTGTTCGCGCCTGGCCTCCATAGAATGGAAATAGGCACAAACTTTAATAAAGACTTTTCATATCTATCTGCGTAAGTATACTTTGATAATTATGTTTCAGTTTGAAGAAATATGGTATAATAAAATTATGGGGTGTTCGTTCGCGCCTGACCTCCATAGAATGGAAATATGTCACAAAGTTTAACAAGGTTTTTTTAATATAGATCCACAGAATATTGTGATAAGCGTTTCAGTATGAACAGATATGGTATAATAAATTATGGGGTTTATCTATTTTATTTTTGCTTTCATAATATTTTGCTTTGTTTTTGATACCCCCAAATTCGAAGCTATCTCTTTACAATCCTTCCTTTTCATAACCTATCATACTTTCATAAATCAGAGTCCATTTTCTGTAGACTGTTTTTGAACCCAGTCAACGACGGTTACTTTTGGTAGTATATATATATATATATCCATTCGTGTGTAATCACCTTTTTCTTTACCATATTCCCTCTGCTTCACTTTTTTTGTTTTCAAGTAAGATTTTCGACTTACTTGTTTCATCAAATACTTCTGCATGCAAAATCCAATTCAGCATTTTGCTAATTCCTACCCTCTGATGAGAAGGAAAGTATTTCTTCGAAACTCCGCGGATTAAGGACTATCCATTTATCTAGTGTTTCCTTTTCAGATTAAATATGTTTTTAACTCATTTCAAAGTGTTTTTTAACATATTTTATTAACTGTTTGCTCATATATATATATATATATATATATATATATATATATATATATATATATATATATATATGCAATTACCGACACTATTGATGAATGAATTACTTAAAAGTTAAATGTCATGATATAGGTAGATTAAGGTACCCACACTAATAGGGGTCAAGTGTTTAATTAGAGCGGGGGGGGGGTATCATAAGAGTGATATTATAAATGCAGATTTCGGCGAAACGTGCAATAACCATTTCTTCCTTTCTGGTTTTGTACTTGTGCCTCATATTGCATTTCTTGGTGTTCCTTTGAAGAGGAATGCAACATGGTGGTGCGGAAGGAATGCAGTGTTGAATTGCAGCAAGATGCAGCAGGCAACAAAGAGTACGGAGGGAGGGAAGCGGGGGGGGAGGTGGATGCACTGAATGTACGCATGTGTTTTGCGTGTAAAAGTGGGTGGGAGTTAGTAGGTGGTATTCGATTGGGGAAGGCGGAACGAAGGAAGGAATTAAAAAGAAAACAACAAAAAGGGAAGAAAGAAAGAATTGTTGAAGGAAGGAAGAAGAAAGGACAGGAAGGAAGAAACCATGCCGACATGATGCTTTCTGGTTGCCGTGGTGTCGCCTCTCAATACCCATCTTTTGTGTGTGGGGGTGAGGGTCATTTTGCTACAAGTCCTGATAACCCCTCTCTCACTCCCTCAACTTTTTTTTTCTTTTTACTTCTTTCTTGTTTTCCTAGATTTATTTATTTATTTTATTTTTTTTAGTTTTTATTTTCTGGGAGTTTTCATACAGATCAATATCAATGATCGCTCACTGGCAAAACAGGTGATTTTTATTATTATTATTATTATTATTATTATTATTATTATTATTATTATTATTATTATTATTATTATTATTATAATTCAGGACACTATTCTTATCTTTGTAATGTTTAAAAGTCGCGGTCAAGAAGAATTCTGTATATGCATTAAAAATGATTTTGCTATTGATTTTTGTTAAATATTTAAAACGAAAATGATTTTGGTGCTTGTTAAGATCGTCGACAGATCTTTTTTGTTTGTTTGTTTGTTTGTTTGTTTAATGTGTCTTTTTAATCAAAAAACAATATTACGTAGTTAATTGCCATGTCGCAAATAGTAATATAGCCAAAAATTGCGAAAATCCATCAAGTAGAAAGCTATTTATTGTAAAAAGTAATTTTTATGGAAAATTGGGTAAAATTGCATTTTTCTTGGATGTCATAAAGTAGGCGATAATACTACACACACACACGGGAAATAATTCGGGGCGCAAAATTTAGATTACACCGACATTTGCAACCTATAACGATAGACTTTTTTTTTTTAATAAAAACACAACAGCAGTTGTTCTTGTTCTGATCGATAAATTTTCGTAATTTTTGGATATATTACTATTTTCGGTATGAGTTTTAAGTACGTAATATTGTTTTTGCTTAAAACGACATATTAAAAAACAAGCATCATGATTTTAAATGAATTTTAGTAAATAAGGAATCATTTCTACTTAAAATCATGTTAATATTATGCATATAAATTTGAGAAAAGCAGGATTTAAATGTGTCAACATTATGTGAATAAGCTAGATCAAAACGAAAACGGCCACCAAATTTGACCTGATGTCATGTTTATCCAAAACCGGAACTAGAATTCTAATTTAAAATGATTCCTCATTTAATATTTATAATTGTAATTAGATAGACAATATCCAAATAATTGAGTGGGTTGGAAACTTGATTGAAATCTGTAAATGCAATAACGGTATTTGTAAATTCAATGGTCGTACGTCTATTTGTATGCATGTGATATCCAGACTGTATAGATCTTATAGTTCTTGGTTAAACGTCCTGTAATGTAGAAAAAAAGAATTTAGTTTTAGGATAAAATGCTAACTTTAACATTAATATCGTGAGAAGAGTGGCATTCGGTGATCATTCTTCCATAGCCAGCAATTGAAAAGTTATTAAAGTTGGGAAATTTGGTGGTTGCGATGAGTGAGGGAGGTGCTACATTTGCGGTTATTTGTGAATTGATCATTAAGTGCGGATTGCCGTGATTTGTATGACTTTTATCTGCAAAATATATATCTCAGCTATCTGGATTTTTATGTACATACGAATAGACATATCACCATTGAATTTACCATTAAAATATAAACTTGATATATAGGGTATTTGGACATTATATATATATTATTTTTATTCAATTTAGATAAAAAAAATTACCATTAGTCGCGACAATAAATCTTCTGTTTCAGTCTAAAAAGACTTCATCAGACAAAAGAATCAGCTTTAGTCGAGGCATATTCTTTAATGAAAATTTATTGTCGTGACTAATGGTAATTTTGTTTGCCTAGATTGAATAAAATAAAATCTTGATTTTTTTTATTCAGCACTATCAACAACATTGTGAAATTGTTTTTTTACTTTGGGATATTTTTAACATTTAACTATATATATATATATATATATATATATATATATATATATATATATATATATATATATATATATATATAAATGATAAAAAGTTGATATTCCAAATTCCATGATGTTATCCATCTTACCGTTTATTTCTTTCAGCATGTAAAAAAGTTCAATTCTTGACAGCACCTGTTTCATAGTGCAGAATCATTCATGTAATTATTATATCAATTATTTTTATTTTACTCATGAGTATTGGAACTCATTGATTTTAAAAGAAAATAAAAAGGACTATGGGCATGATTACAAAATCCAAAGAAATCGGAACAGTAGTTGCAATTGTGTTTTGTGATATTTACGCCATCTTTGATTTTAATGTAGAGTCTTTATATATATATATATATATATATATATATATATATATATATATATATATATATATATATATATATATATATATATATATATATATATATATATATATATATATATATATATATATATATATAAAAGGTTGTTAGGTATTCCATTTTCGGTTTTTCAGTTCTGAACTGCTGCACTCTTAGAGATTTGTGTTCGCAAAGTTCAGCCTGGACCAAACAAATAGAATTCCTTTTTAAAAGTCGAACGTCTATTTACTTCATTCAGTAAAGCTTTAGGCTTCGATATTGAACGCCGAATCCCCCGCCGCACAAAATTAGTAAATAATCTATCAAATGACTCATTTCTCAAGAACTGGAATCCAGGTTCGATTTTACAAGAGTTCCATAGACGATGTGTTGTATGAAGCACAGAAAGATGGTGTCTCTACTGAACAAACGCATCAGCGTTGATTCAATTCTCTTTTTCCCCACAAAGACTTTTTTCTCAAGAGCATAGTCGCTCTGAATCTAATGAAGGATACTCACTCCTCTTCCCTGAAGTTTCTTACAAAAGAAACGTTACTAGCCCTATTTGCTTGCCTTCCTACGAGAGAAGAGTTAGGCACAAGATTGGTTATTAATGTGTACAAAATCTAGTTGCTTCAAAAAGGGACATTCAGCTGTTTTCATTGTTGCTCTCCGCTGTATAGTCAGTCTTCCACTAGATTCCAATTTCGTTTAGTCTTTTTTTCAAAGTTTTTCAAGACTGTTCCTAGTCGTCGTCATCATCATCATCATCGTCATCGTCATCATCATCATCATCGTCATCATCATCATCATCGCCACCATTCAGTCTCAAAAGATAATGAGTACCCTTGTAAGGCTAACGGTGCGTGTAAGTGCGAGGGTGGAGCAATCCCCAACAACATCTCTCCCGAATCGGCTTTGATTGAGTCCAGTGGCAAGGAGGATGGCTGGAAACAATGCTAAGATAAGCAGAAAGCACATACAACCCCTGGAATTCTCATTTAAGTGCTGACCAAGCTCAACATTGCTTAACTTTGGTGATCTGACGGGAACTGGTGTGTCAAACGTGATTATGCCGTATTGTTCCGAGTGCTTCTACAATTTTTAATATTATTAGTATTTTTACTACTACTACTACTCTGTAGTAGTTCTCACACAGGCAATTATTCACTTATGATAACCAACAGTGTTCCCTGGAGTCTGAGTGACAGCAAGTCTCCTCAGATTTCTAGTACTCTCCACCTCTTTCAATAATCTTTGCATATGATTTTGCGTAATCGCTAAAGCCGCTTACCATTGATTTCTCACTAGCAACGATCATTATTACTATTATGATGATCATCATGATCATCATCATTATTATTACTTGAAGATGTACCCAGCATTGCAGAATCCTTATCAATTATAAACAGAAATACCAAAGATATTAAACATACCGTTAAATTTCTTAACAAAATTAAAAAAAAAAAAAAGAAACTAAGACATGTTCATGTGAGTTTTATGTTTTTTCTAAACATTTCTTGTAAGTAAATAAAGAAATACTCGATTAATTAAAACTTAACTTCTTGTAAGTAAATAATTAAAACTTAACTTCTTGTAAGTAAATAAAGAAATACTCGATTAATTAAAACAGAAATCTAAAGACAATGAGTCAAGTACGATAACCATTAAGCCAGCTTGACACGTTCTTTAAAACATATTTTCAAACCTACTTTTTCTTAACATAATGTGAACTATTTGTGCATGTGCAGTCATGAAACAGCAAACATAAAAATACGACAACCCCCACATACTAATTTTTCAATTTTGACCTCTTAGCTGCCCTTTTTTCCGGATGAAAATCGATTAAAACGTTTTCCATATGTCTGAATACCATATATGGCAAATTTCAAGTCTGTAAGATAAAAATTCGTTGAGTATATAGGTTGACAAGTGTCCTCTCAAACACACATATTTTCACTTTTATAGATATATAGATTATTATTATTTTAATATTGCAGTTGACTGGTATCCGCATATATATATTTTTTTATCCTTTCTAAATTCCTGAGCAACTTTTAGGTTTCAGACTGAAAGTGGCCGATGTATTTGCCATACTTGTTATGTAACCTAGTACTTTTGATTCCTTTCGGGGACATCTTCAGGGGTGAGTTTCTTATAAAGAATGTGTATGTTTTTAATATTTAGTAATGGTTTTTTGCAGGAAACATGTAAGTAGTAGTAGTAGTAGTAGTAGTAGTAGTAGTAGTAGTAAAAGAGTATTACTATTAAAATCATTTAAACAACTTCCCCCAAAAAAAACAAGTCACTTTGGATTGAAACAAAAATTAAAATTGCTTCAGCCCAGAAAGACTTCTCCTTTACTGACCAAGGACCAAACAGAAGTATCAAAACAGACACTACATTTTTATTTCTTGCGTCGTAATTTCTACGGAAGACGTTCGACTGAGTTCCAATCTCTGGTTTATCCTTAATGAAGCATTCACAGCAAAAACTCGTCTTCCACTCCAACTCCTTTCAACTCTAGTATGCTTGAGTGAAATAGCCATGAACAGAGTTTCTTTCCAAGAGAACTTCCCATTCGTCAAACACCTTACCATGGAACTGCTTCCCTGTGAATTACTATATGGTCGTCTTCAAATCTAATGTCAACAAATACTTGCCATAGACCATCCTCATAAAAAATTCATATTTTGTTTATTCCATTCATAATTTTAAATCTTCTTATGATACAATATTGCATGGCTGCTTGCCAACTGACTACAACATGGTTGTTTTCAAGTCCAATGTTAACAAATTCTTGTTGAGCTTAAATAATCAAATTCTTATCATTTAGGCCATTGTTTCCAATCTAATCAAAGATGTGGTTCATTGCCAACTGGCAATTTCATTAACCCTTATCCTCGAGTGACCTTCAGGCCTTGATAAACGATGACTTATTAATATAAAAATATGTTTAACCATAAAATTGTTCATCTTTCAACTGGCAATTCATCCATCTTATTAACCTTTATCCTCAAGCAGCTTTTGGCCTTTATAAATGGCGACTAAAACATAACAGAAGTGCTTACAATCAAGTTAGCCCTTAATCATTTCAGATATCATTTCGACTATGGCAACCTTCTGTGAATTTTTGGTATTGTGTGAAAGTTGATTAGTCTATTTTTCATTAATGTTGCATATATAATAATTCAATGGATATCAATATTGAGTTTAGATGTTAAATGTCAGATTGTCGTTAAGATTGTACTTTGTGCAGTCTTTGGTGTGGACCAACGCTCCGGTGACTAAAGTCAAGGTTACGAGTTGTTTTCAATAAGTTTCCAGACTTTTTTCGTATGAGCATTTTTATTGATGTACAGCGCAATCACGTTGACGTGCCAGCTCTTGCCAAATCACCAAAGTTAAACAACGTTGAGCCTGGTCTGTACCAGATGGGTGACCATTTGGGAAGTATGTACCTTCTAGGAAGGTTGGGCATGGGACCAGCAGCCTCACTCCAAAAAAAGAACTCCTCACTATAAAATTTGGAAGTCCTCTTGTGTGAGCACATCAATGACCCTTGTCACAGTCTCTTCCAATTCCTCAATTGTCTCATAACTACAGCCTCTAAGGTTTTACTTTAGCTTAGAGAATAACCAAAAGTCACAGGGAGCAAGGTCTGGACTATAGCGAAGGTGAGGAACTGTTTTCATGCCCATCTTGGTCAAATAGTCTGTGACAAGGATGGAGTTGTGGACTGCACCCACGGGACAAAGTTCACACAAACTTTTTGCATCTTCAGTTCCTCATGAATAATTGTGTGTATAGTTCCCACACTGACATCAAACTGTGCACTTATTGTCTCTATAGACACATGACGGTCCTTATCTTTGAAATTCTTTATTTGGCCAATCAACTCTGATGTTCTGACTTCCTTATTCCTCCCACATCTCTCATCATCCTCCACAGACGACCTACCACCCTTTAATCTCTTATGCCACTCAAAAACTGATATTCGATTCATGCAAGATGGTCCAAAAGCAGTCTGAAGCATTCGATACGTTTCCGTGGCATTTTTACAAGTTTAAAACAGAATTTTATTGCATATCGTTCTTCTAAAGTGTTCACATGTCTAGATTGCATTTTGAAATTCACCAGCTGCGACAATTAGGCTTTAGTAGGGTGTATTCCAATTCCTGGTGTAGTTTATTTGAATCTAAAATCATAAAAATTGGTCAGTAATCCCATATAAGATGTATAGCAATAACATACTGAATTTTCTAAGAGTCTACGACAATTTTAAATACCTGTAGAAAAACAGTCTGGAAATCTATTCAAGGCACCTTGTAAGCCATGTCAAATCCTTAACAACATCTCAGAAAGAGATCAGGCAACATCTGTGAACCAGACAGCTACAGAATTTTCCTCTCCAACTGAAATAGGAATTTGCCCTACAGAAACTCCTCTTCTTTCGGTTTAAAAACTCTCTGGCTCATGGAAAACACTCAATAACGAACAAGAATGTGATCAAAGGTTGCTATCATCAGATGGGGCTAGAAGTATTTCTTTCAAACTCCTCGGCTTAACGTTCACAGGAAACATGAGTTGGAACAGATACACTGAGAGCATTGCCAGGGTCGTTGCAAGGAAGGTGGGCTCTCTCTACTGTGCTAGAAAGTTACTTACGCCTGAAAGTATTCTGTACCTCTACAAGGCTACCATTCGCCTATGTATGGAGTATTGTTGTCACATTTTGGTTGGTGCATCTGCTACTAGTTTTCGCTCCTGGACAGGATTCAAAAGAGAGTCACCAACCTGATAGATCCTGAACTGTCATCCAAACCTCAACCTCTGTCCCATCAACGAAATGTTGCATCCCTGTACCTGTTCTGCATGTGTTTTAACGGTGGATGCTCTGAAAAACTACAATCCCTTGTACCCCCTCGACGTAAATACTCCTGAAAAACCCGACAAGCAGCAAAATCCCACCCCAACACAGTAGAGATCCCTAAATGTAAGAAAGATTCTACTCCAATAGTTTCTTTCCCAGAACTGCTAGACTTTAGAACTCTCCTCCAGGATTATACTTTCCCAACTGTATTGACATGCAGAAGTTCAAGTGTAATGTGAATAGACATCTTGCTGCTCAACTCCCTACATAGTATATCTGCAACTTATGTCCCTGACAGTAGCCCCCTACATCAAAGTGGCAATGTGCACTGTTTGGGATAAAAATGGAACAAAAAAAAAAAAAACTGACTGAATTGCGAACATGGAGAGGATGACTACATGATGCAACTTTTGCTTTGTCTTCTGCTGCTGAATCGGTGCAGCTTGAAAGATGGGGAGAAATACAATAATGCAAAAGACTGCATAAAATGCAGGAAACGTCCTTTTATGTTAAGTTTTGAGACATTTGTGTTGAACAAAGATGGCGGCTTAGTTCAGATCAGTAACCAAGATGGCGACCAAGAATCAAATGCGGTCCGTCGCGTAGTTAACCTCTTAAGTTCTGAGATATTATGTTGAACAAAGATGGCGGCTTAGTTCAGATCAGTAACCAAGATGGCGACCAAGAATCAAATGCAGTCCGTCGCATAGTTAACCTTTTAAATTCTGAGATATTATGTTGAACAAAGATGGCGGCTTAGTTCAGATCAGTAACCAAGATGGCGACCAAGAATCAAATGTGGTCCGTTGCGTAGTTAACCTTTTAAGTTCTGAGATATTATGTTGAACAAAGATGGCGGCTTAGTTCAGATCAGTAACCAAGATGGCGACCAAGAATCAAATGTGGTCCGTCGCATAGTTAACCTCTTAAGTTCTGAGATATTATGTTGAACAAAGATGGCGGCTTAGTTCAGATCAGTAACCAAGATGGTGACCAAGAATCAAATGCGGTCCGTCGCGTAGTTAACCTCTTAAGTTCTGAGATATTATGTTGAACAAAGATGGCGGCTTAGTTCAGATCAGTAACCAAGATGGCGACCAAGAATCAAATGCGGTCCGTCGTGTAGTTAACCTCTTAAGTTCTGAGATATTATGTTGAACAAAGATGGCGGCTTAGTTCAGATGAGTAACCAAGATGGCGACCAAGAATCAAATGTGGTCCGTCGCGTAGTTAACCTCTTAAGTTCTGAGATATTATGTTGAACAAAGATGGCGGCTTAGTTCAGATCAGTAACCAAGATGGTGACCAAGAATCAAATGCGGTCCGTCGCGTAGTTAACCTCTTAAGTTCTGAGATATTATGTTGAACAAAGATGGCGGCTTAGTTCAGATCAGTAACCAAGATGGCGACCAAGAATCAAATGCGGTCCGTCGCGTAGTTAACCTCTTAAGTTCTGAGATATTATGTTGAACAAAGATGGCGGCTTAGTTCAGATCAGTAACCAAGATGGCGACCAAGAATCAAATGCAGTCCGTCGCGTAGTTAACCTCTTAAGTTCTGAGATATTATGTTGAACAAAGATGGCGCCTTAGTTCAGATGAGTAACCAAGATGGCGACCAAGAATCAAATGCGGTCCATCGCATAGTTAACCTCTTAAGTTCTGAGATATTATGTTGAACAAAGATGGCGGCTTAGTTCAGATGAGTAACCAAGATGGCGACCAAGAATCAAATGCGGTCCGTCGCGTAGTTAACCTCTTAAGTTCTGAGATATTATGTTGAACAAAGATGGCGGCTTAGTTCAGATCAGTAACCAAGATGGCGACCAAGAATCAAATGCGGTCCGTCGCGTAGTTAACCTCTTAAGTTCTGAGATATTATGTTGAACAAAGATGGCATCTTAGTTCAGATCAGTAACCAAGATGGCGACCAAGAATCAAATGCGGTCCATCGCATAGTTAACCTCTTAAGTTCTGAGATATTATGTTGAACAAAGATGGCGGCTTAGTTCAGATCAGTAACCAAGATGGCGACCAAGAATCAAATGCGGTCCGTTGCGTAGTTAACCTCTTAAGTTCTGAGATATTATGTTGAACAAAGATGGCGGCTTAGTTCAGATCAGTAACCAAGATGGCGACCAAGAATCAAATGCGGTCCGTCGCGTAGTTAACCTCTTAAGTTCTGAGATATTATGTTGAACAAAGATGGCGGCGTAGTTCAGATGAGTAACCAAGATGGCGATGTAGAATTAAATGCGGTCCGTGACGTAGCAAATGGCGAACTGATTGAATCACAAAATTCAATGATTTTTATAATAATTTTGCGACGTTTTGATTGGTTGTTTAGCACAGCCGTTGGTTATAAAAATGATTGGCGAATCCATTCGTCTCATACCCCCATTAGAAGTCAAAAACTTTTTACATTTTACAAATTGAAATATTCTTGATATGATTTCTTTATGCAGTTGGAGTCTGATAGCCGGCAAATATGTTCAAGCCACATTAATTTCTTTTTCAATTTTTTTTTGGAGGGGGGGACATGCTGCCGATGGATCTGAGACTATTAAGCCTCATCCTGATATCTGAATTTCCCACCTACTTCTCAGGGTACAAGGGTGGTTCTTAAAAATTTCATTTCATTGATGTGAACCAGCAGTTCAACAACTTTTTTTTTTTTTTTACACGGTGGTCACCACTTATCAAGGCCCGGAAGCCACTCAGGGATAAGGGTTATTGTAAGTACAGTACGTTAGTCTGGATATTTAAAGTGTCTACTTAAGGGGGCGGTTCATCAGGAATTTGTTTACGTTGGACCTGAAGACATCCAAGTTGTAGTCAGGAGGGAAGCTTTCTTAACTATGTCAAACCCCTAACAATATTTCAGGAAGAGACAAGACAAAAGATAGAGAATGGATCAAATGGCTGGAGAATGTTCCCTCCTACTGACATAGGAATCTCCCTTTTCGACGCTCTCTCTTTTGGTTTAGAAACACCCTGGCTGTAGTGAAAAACACTCAACCACCTGAGAACAGGAATTGGATGATCAAAAGTTATAACCAGATGGAGTTAAAAAATTGATCGAACTGTAAATGACCATATGATTCAATCTTTATTTTGTCTATCTTCTACCCCCCAATAAGGCAAGGGATTACAGAAAAAAGCGGGAAATTGTTGTATAACTACGTGCTTCATAGATATACAAAGAATTAGATTAACTCTTATCCTTGAGTGGCTTTTTGGCTATGATAAGTACGACTGTAACAACAGCATATTCTTTTCATTGTTTTGACTCGAGTATATATCCGACACAGTTAATCAACCGAGAACCACATCAGTCTATATAAAAACATAAAAAGATATTAACGGATATATACTCAAGAGTTAAAATAATGAAAGGAATATGCTGTTGTCACAGCCCTAATGATAAGTGGTGACTCCTTAGTAAAAAAAAAAAACAATCAGTGACAATAAAAAAAGCAATCTCTTATTTTATGCAAAATGTGATTTGTCTAAATCAGGGGTCTCCAAAGTTTTCAAACAGAGAGCCATTATATTGATTTCTTAGAACTTGGTGGACCAAAATAATAATAAAAAATTACCTGGACATGCTTTATACGATGTAGCTCATTAGATTTGATTTTATTGAAACTGGTTCTTCAAAACCTCGTTCTTTTAATCACTTTTTTGAAAAAAACAAAACAAAATAAAAACATTCTATTTTAATATCGATTTCTATTTTAAAATATTTCCTGAATATTTTTATGTTTTTCAGAAGAGCTCCATAAGCCAGATTAAAGACACAGATGGGCCAGATCTGGATGCGGGCCGTAGTTTGGAGACCCCTGTTCTAAAAGATATAATAAGACAAGAGTAACAACAAGATGCACCAGAAGATTGGAAGTTACATCGGCTGAAACGTTGATGAGATGAGAAAAATAGTCCAAAAAATCCAAATTCTCAATCTTCATTTAAAATATTGGAAGCAGGACGTGGGATTTGTCTAAGATGTAAAACCAATAGTTAAGACTTGATAAAGACTAACATTTGGTTTAATAGTAGAGTGTCCACCTCTGCTACAGAATCATCCCGCAGGTGCCCTACATGCGATAGATACTTTTGTGTTCAGAGTGGACTGACAAGCGATCTCCAGACCCTCTGCATTATCACAGTCATCTTTGCAAACAATGGACGATGATGATGATGATCATCATCATCATCATCATTATTCACTAATTGGCCAGATTCAATTGTTGATCGAGACATACCAAAAGCTTAAATAATGTGATTTGATATCCCTTAGCTAAACACTCATCAACAAGGAGCATTTGATCCTGGAGAAATGATGAATGAAACGTGCTGAATTGTGAAGCAAAGGTTGCGTAATCTCACCCACAGCTCTCCTGAGTCACCACTGCCTAATTCCAGAGGTAAGAAGAAGTCTAGGACAACTGGAAACAATGCTAAAATAAACAGGTAGCACATACAGCACCTGGTATTCCCAAATAGTCACCCATTTTAGTACTAACCAAGTTTAACGATGCTTAACTTTGGTGATCTAACAGAAACCAGTATGTCAATGTGATTACTCAACATTACATGGTGAAGATCAAGGGTAAGTGGAGTGGTCCTGAGAAAGGTGTAAGCGATCTCCTTTACACCTTGATGTAGTAGTTAAAAGACGGCCAGATTATTTTCTTTTTGCTCTTAAAAAAAAAAATGAATGCATCTTCAAGAGATGCTATCGTGACTTTTTGAGAAACTGTGTGTTTATTTTTTTTCTTTTGAATATTTAAAATTTTTTTAGGCATCTTATCTTTCCTTCATGCGACTACGAGATTTTTTTTACCAAGATTTTAGGTGAACGTTTCCACCTGTTTGTGTTGTGATCTAAGTTAAACAGAGCAGCAGAATGAAGAAGTGGAGCCTCTTGACAGGGTTTCCTGTCATTGTTCTAAAACAACACTGCCACCGCTACCATCATCGTCATCATCATCATCATCATTTTCACCATTACCATCATCATCGTCATCATCGTCATCATTATCGTCATTATAATCATCACCATTGTCGTCATTGTCATGGTAATCATCATTATCATCGTCATCATCATAATTGTCATAGTCATCGTCATCATCGTCATCATTATCGTCATCATCACCGTAATCGTCATGATCATCACCATCGTCACCATCGTCATCGTCATCATCATCATCATCATCATCATCATCATCATCATCATCATCATCATCATCATCATCATCCACATATAATATTCCACAGTTGGGCTCCACCACGGTTTATTTGATCTGCATTAGTTTTATAGACTTTCTTGTGGCGTGATAGCTCACCTGGAAGAGTGTGCACTTCGCATGCAAGTGACTCGAATCCTGAGGTATATTCAACTGATGAACCCAAAGGAGGGCGAAACTTAAGTCTTGGTTTTCTGCTCTGCTGCTTTCATTATTTGTATTTACTGACTCATTCTCTTATTGTGGTTATTTTTTGTTACTGGCATAAGTACATTTTCAATGTCCGATATAGAAGAGGTCAGTCGAGCGTGTATGTGTTAAGTAATATAAAGTCTACTGTTTCTAGTAAGCACTGTTGGTATGGAATGCAAAATTAAAAAAATTTAATGATTTAATGTCTACTATATCGGACATTTAAACATTATACTTCACCAACATCTAAAGGAAAACGTGCCAAGAATTACCACCACCATGGTATTTAAAAAAAGGGGGGAAAAAAACTATATTTACAGATGAAGATTTTGATATTAATTGAAATATCGAATTTAATTTTATTAAATTGGTGCAAAAATAATGTCGTTTTTTGACGTTCACCTTCAAAGATCATTATAAACTTTCATTATAAACTTTATTAATCGAAACAGGAACCATTAGAATCCACACATTTTTTTTGTCAACGAGAAGCAAGTTTATTTATTCCATTAGCATAGAAACCTGGAGTTCTGGAAGTGATGAAATCATTGAAGGCCGATTCAGCACCATCTCGGCTTTTGAAGTATTTTTCACACAGTTGTCGAAATGCTTGAAAAAGTGATAATCAGTGAGTGAGAAGTCCGGTGAATATGGTGGGTGAGGCAGAATCTCGTCCAATTCGTTCAGCTTCTGTAGGGTTAGTTGAGCAACATGCAGACAAGAATTGTCATGGAAAATTGGTTCCTTCATATTGACCAATCTCGGGCACATACGTTGGAGCTTCTGGTGCATTTTGTCAATTTATTGGCAGTACTTTTCCGCTGTAATCATTTCGCTTGGATTCAAAAAGCTGTGACAGATGAGACCAGCCGCAGACAACCAAACAGTCATCATAACCTTTTTTCGTGCAATTTCGGCTTCAAGAAGTGTTGTGGAGCTTCTCTAGCATACAACCACTGTGCCGAACATCGTTGGTTGTCATAGAGGATCCACTTCTCAGCACATCACAATCTGCTCGAGAAATGGGTCGTTTTTGTTGTGTAAAAGGAGCGTAGAAGACACCTCAAAACAATGATTTTTTTTTTATTATTGTTTTCTTGGTTTCATGTGGTGTCCCTATATCTTTATTATTATTAATTCTTCTTCTTCTTCTTCTTCTTCTTCTTATTATTATTATTATTATTATTATTATTATTATTATTATATGCACATTAGGAGAAGTCACACAAGCCATCAATAAAGATTTTCCTTTGTGAACAATTAGTGGTATTCTCTGGAGTCTGAGTGACAAGTGTCCCCAGATTTCCAATAATCTCCACTTCTTTCGATAACTATTGCATATGGATTTGCATTATCATAGCAGCCACTTATCATTGATTTCTCGTTGGCGGCGATCATTAGTCTTCACTGGAATCTAAGTGCCAACAAGCCTTCCCAAGGTCCCAGTCCTCTTTGCATTCATCCAACGGAGGTCTGGTTAGTGCTTTCTCTCCTCGGTTATTCCATCCTCCTTGACCCTCCTCACTTTGGTGTGGTGTCAGTTTTTGGTTACACACACACACACACACACACACACACACACACACAGGATTCAATTTTCATGATTCCATGTGATGCTCTTCTGTGTTTTACAGCTGTAGCATTTTCTGCATGTCCAGTTTATGTCTTTAGTTCATGTGTATTAATCTCCGCATTCAAGGGTTCTCCTTAGTATTCAAGCAGTTTTCATTACTGTTATCCGTTGTATTTTATTAGCCATCCCTCTGATTACTCCCATTCTCTTTTCAAAGTTTTTGGCATTGTTTGTAGTGCTTCTACTATTAGTAGTGTTATCCGGATTTTTTTCATCTTCCATATTCCTTTGAGCTCTCTGGCAAGTTCAGTGTATTTGTTCTGCTTCTGTTTCCTTGATCTTCACTCTGTGATCTGCTGGGACAGCAAAATCTACAATCTGGAAGGTCTTTTCCTTCTTATTAACAAGTATGACACCCGATAATCTTGCTTAGATGAGTTTATCCGTTTGTATATCCATGTCCCATAGGAGTCTATGACTTTCATTTTCAAATACTGCTGCCGGTTTGTGCTTGTACCATTTGTCTGTGTGTTCAAGATTCAGTTGTCTACATAATTGCCAGTGTATTGCCTTCACTACTTGACCGTGTATATTCTTATATGTTTTTTTGGGGGGGGAGGGGGGCTAGTTTGTAGCATTTGCTTATTATGTGGTTTATTGTTTCGTCTTTTTGTCATCAGAGTCTGCATTTGCTGTTTTCTTGTGTCTTGTCAATCCTTGCTTTTATGTGGTTGGTTCTAATTGTGTTATCTTGTGCAGCTGTTATTAGGGATTCAGTTTCTCTGTTAAGGTTTCCTTTTTGTAGCAATGTCTAATTATTATTATTATTATTATTATTATTATTATTATTATTATTATTATTATTATTATTATTATTCACTCACTAGGCGTGCTCACACAGTCTATTACTTAAGAATTCTCTTTGAGAACAACCTGTGGTGTTCCCTGGAATCTGAGTGACAACAAGTATCTTCAGATTTCCAGTACTCTTCACCTCTTTCAATAACCTTTACCATTGATTTCTTGTTGGTAGCGACCGTTGGTCTTCACTGGAACTTGAGTGGTAATAAGCTTCCCCAAGGTCCCAGTCCTCTTTGCACTCACCCAATGGAGGTCTGGTTAGTGCTTTCTTTTCTTGATCTTTCTATCCTCTTTGACCCTCATCGATTATTTATTATTATTATTATTATTATTATTATTATTATTATTATTGTTATTATTATTATTGTTATTAGTGTTATTATTATTGTTATTATTATTATTATTATTATTATTATTAGTAGTAGTAGTAGTAGTAGTAGTAGTAGTAGTAGTATTAGTAGTATTATTGTTATTAGTGTTATTATTGTTATTATTATTATTAGTAATAGTAGTAGTATTGTTATTAGTGTTATTATTATTGTTATTATTATTAGTGTTATTAATAGTGTTATTATTATTATTGTTATTAGTGTTATTATCATTATTATTATTATTATTATTAGTATTATTGTTATTAGTGTTATTATTATTGTTATTATTATTATTAGTAGTAGTAGTATTGTTATTAGTGTTATTATTATTGTTATTATTATTATTAGTGTTATTATTAGTGTTATTATTATTGTTATTAGTGTTATTATCATTATTATTATTATTATTATTATTATTATTATTAGCAATTATTAGTCATAAATGTCTGAAATAAAATAATAATTATCATATTATTATAAATATTATAATTGAAATAATTATTTAATCTTTTTCAACTTCATTGATTAATCAGAATCTATATTTCCATCATCATCATCATCATCATCATCATCATCATCATCATCATCATCATCATCATCATCTACGTCAATCAATTTTATCATCCTCAACATGTTCAATCCCAATCAACATCGTCTGCGTCTCAGTCAATTTTCTTATCATAATTAATCCATTATCATCATCATAAGCTTCAAATTTGTCGAAACTAAAATTATCATCATTATTTCAATACGTTTCCTCCGTCTTTTCCCCTCCTCATCCTCTACCTCCTACTCCCCCTCCTCCTCATTATCATTATTTTTAGATGTGCCCATGGATAAGGGTCCGTCCGTTAGTCAGGTTTCAATTAAAATAACGCTATCAATCATTAAGTGCATAGATTTAATCGAGACATCTTACTTTAAATGTGTCCAAGTTCTGTCCATCATTTGGTCTGTCATGCTTAGGTTTAAAATAGTCGTTTCTTTGGTCTGTCATGCTCAAGTTTAAAGTAGCTATTTCTTTCGTCTGTCAGGCTTAAGTTTGAAATAGATTTTTCTCTGGTCTTACATGCTTAAATTAAAAATCGACGCTTCATTGGTTTGCCAGGCTTTTTTATTTTTTATGAAAGAGTCACTACTTATCAAGGCCCGGAGGCCACTCAAGGATAAGGGTTAATGAGTGTACGGCAGTCAATGGGACAATGTCGTAGTAATCGTTAATAGTGGAAATTTGGCAAATTGGATTACTTAAGTGGACGGTTTATCAACAACGTTTGACTTGAAGACGACCATATTGTAGTCAGTTGGAAAGCAGGAAAACAGACTTTTATTGGTCTGTTACACTTAAGTTTAAAATAACTGATTCGTTGGTCTGTAAGGCTTAAGTTTAACATAGAATTTTCCTTTTTCTGTCACACTTAAGTTTCCTGAGTATGTAGCTGAGTGGCATCATGGCTATGATGAACGGTTCTATTTCAGCTGTTAGTTCCAGTTTCCATGTTTCAATTGCTTCTTGGTCCTGGATATGACCTTAAACTATATCCAGTGGTGAGGCCCCAGCTTGTGGGCTTTGGGGAGTGTGGAGCCACCCTTTAATTGCCATCGCTCCCAAGTCCACTCTGACCCGCAGTGGTAGTACCTGTTAGGGTCCTAACTATGGGTTAAATAGAAACTGACGTGAAAACAACAAATATATTCTATTAAAAAATTTTTCTTCAAAATCTTTGGATTCGGCATTAAATAACTCGAAAAGGGTTGATATGCCGTAAAACAAAAACAACCAACCAACCAACCAACTGCTTCTTAATAACATTAATAATTTTGTTGGATAGCTCGTATATATCTTTTTTTTGTTTTTTAGAAAGGAGTCACCACTTATCAAGGCCGAGGCCACTCGAGGATAAGGGTTAATGAGTGTACGGTAGTCAATGGAAAAATACAGTAGAACCCTGGGATACGGTGGCCCTAGGACACGTTTTTTTCAAGTTACGATGTGGAATATGTTTTTCTGGCTCTTAGTTAAGGTATTTACCCCGCCTTACATTGTTGTTTATAATGTTATTTGATCATATACATGTGTATTATATACTGTACTGTATTTTGTTACTAATTTTTGATGCTGTATCCCAGGGTTCTACTGTATCGTAGTAATCGTTAGTCGTGGAAATTTGGTAAATTGGATTACTAAAGTGGGCGGCTCATCAACAACTTGTTTACATTGGACTTGAAGATGACAATATTGAAGTCAGTTGGAAAGCAAGGAAACAGAAGAGAGTTCCACAGGCGTACAGTTCTAAGAGTAAATTGGATTAATTAAGAGGATGGTTCATCAAGAATTTGTTTACGTTGGACTTGAAGATAACCAAATTGTAGTCAGATGGAAAAAAGGCAAACGGAAGAGAGTTCTACAGGCGTGCAGTCCTAAGACAGAAGTTTTGTTCATTGAATGTACGTTTTAGTTTAGGCACAGATAAAGAGTAAGGGGAAATTATTGATAGTGGTTTCAGTTGATGAGTTTTTTTCATGAAATATTGGCGAGGGGGGGCATAGATTAATCTTAATCATTCAATTATCCATGCTTAAGGGATTCTGTTGTAGATTTTCTTATAATCAATCCATGCCATGGCTATGTTCTTTTCTTCCTTTTTATCTTCATTAGTGTTTTTTATCGATGTATAAAAAGATGTGCATTCCTCCTTTTCCTTTCCAGCATCATTTTTGTTCAGCATCATTTTTGTTAAAAAATCTGTTCTCTTAGTTATGCTATTAAGATTTTCCATATGGTTGGTAAACAGGTTATTGGTCTGTAGTTCCTTGAGGGTGATTCCCTTTCTGGTATCTTTTTGTATTAATGTAGTTCTTTTATCATCCATGTACATGAGGTTGTTTATTTTTTCTTATGTGTCTGCGAATTTATATCCGGGATTACATTTCCTGAGTATGTTACCGAGTGACATCATGGCTATGAAAAACAGTAATGGTAAAAATGCCTCTTTGTATGCTTAACTATCAGGTGTTGTCCTCCAGCTGTCAGTGGCAGTCTCCATGTTTCTAATGCTTCCTTTATAAGATTTATTATTTTGCCTGTGGGTTTCTTATTTTACTTTTTTGAAAAATCTTTTTCATTCAAAACAAGGTGATTTGCAACTTGCGTGTAAGGGGCTACTAATTGGGATTATGTCTAACAGGAGACTGTGGGGAGTTGAGCAGCGAGATGTCCACATTACATTTAAACTTCTACAGGTTAGTACGGTTAGGGAATCAGGAAACAAGAAAGAAATTCCAAAGTCTAGTAGTCAGATAGAAGAAACTATTGGAGTAGAAGTATTCTAGCGTCTAGGGACCTCAACAATGAAGGAGTGGGATTTTGCTGCTTGTTAGATTAGTCAGGAGTATGTACGTCGAGGGGGCACAAGTGTCCTAAGTTAATCAGGACATAGACCATTAAAGTATTTGTAAAACAAGCACAGGAATGCAAAATTGCATCGATGGGACAGAGGTTGGCGCTTAGCCAATAGTGCGGCACCTATTAGGTCCAAGACTTTTTTTTGGGACCTTGTCTAAGAAGAAGAGACTAGTGGCAGATACATTATCCCAGATGTGATAACAATACTCCATGCATGAACGAACTATGGCTTTGTGGAGGTATAAGATACTCTTTTCTAGTATAGTAGAGAGAGCCTACCTTCTTTGCAGCAGCTTTGGCAATGTCCTCAACGTATTTGTTCGAATTCATGCTACTTGTGAATGGAATATCATAACTATTTTCATTTTTCTGTGTTTTTTTATCTCTATATAACAAGTCATTTGTCCCTGTTATCCCTTCTTGTTATCCTTTCGGTTCCTCAGAGAATAGTCCATGATTATTAGGAAAGAGATAGATCTTTTTATCGCTAGCAATGACCGGCCTTCTCTGGACTGAGTAGCAATAAACCTCTCCAAGGTTACAGTACTCTCAGCCTCTTTCCAGTAGAGGTCTTCTTGGTCCTCTTTCTGTCTCGTAGATCTTTCCATCATTCTTGACCCTTCATGATCACTTTGTTTTTATCATTATATCAGTGGTATTGTATAACATATCTGTAGAAAAACTTATAAGAATAAATCTAGGCTGCTGAGTCACTTGCATGTTCACATCCGAGCATTGCAATCTTGTAGAGATGGCTTTCTTCTGCAAAAATTTCACAAAGATGTTTTTATACTATCTATGAGTAGAAACTGGATAAAGATGGAAATTGACATACCCAGGTACTGTACCAATACCGAACAAGAAAAAATCCATTGTTGTTTCTGAATATTTTTGATGAGGGTTCATTCTACTTGCCTCCCCACAAGGACAAATTTAGTCACAGGGTTGGTTTTTAATATGGAGAAAATCCAGCTCCCGAAAAAGAAGAACTTTGGATTAACATGAAAATAAAAATTACTTTAATCTAGACGGATTTCTTCTTCACTGAGCGAGGACAGATAGACTTAGTGTAGCATCAGAACAGATACTACACTTTGTTCCTAACCAAAAGATGAGGGTTGATAACAATGGACAATAGTTGTTTAGTTTTTTAATGTTGTCTAGGTTTTTGTGCTAAGTTGATTTAAAAAAAATAAATTCAGGTCTTGTGACAAAATTGATTACATTTTTGTGACATTATCAGCTGATTTATGCCAACACATTTCATCCTAAATATGTTTTTAATAGAAAAAATGTTCTGCCAACATATATTGATTACCTGATAGAAATATCGATTACTGTAAACTGAATGATGAACATTGATAAAGTTAATTACATGTAAATTGTGTGTTGCTTCGTCATTGTCCAAACTTCAGGGCTTGAACTTCAATTTCTTTGAACTCCTGGAATGCTCAACAGCAAGGAAGACTCTCTTCAGATTCAAACAGTAGTCAGCCATCATAACTGCATCCCAGCGACCCTGACACTTGGTTTCCATCTCTGTCAGGTCCTGATGGTATCGCTCCCCCAGCTTGTAACTCATTGGACCCATGTTCTAAGAAACCGGTTCATATGTGAAAATAGGTGGTGCATCTTCACGTTCATCTTGCAACCCAAATTTCTGAAAGCATTCAGCTGATGTTGTTAACAAATTCTGTGTAGTTTCTGACCTTTTTTTGCCAGGGAAGTTCTTCACTGCCAGAACAAATGCTTTCAACGCTTCTAGTTCTACTTCATTCATTGAGTTTTCGAATTCTGGATCTCTGATAAACTGCTGAATCTGAGGACCGTCAAAGATGCTAGCTTTCAACTTATCTATGGTCAATTCTGGAAAAGCCTGGCACAAGTAAGTGAAGCAGTCACCATCCTTGTCCAAAGCCTTGGTGAACTGTTAATCCGAGCTTGATGTGCAAGTGGTGGGAAGAGTATTCTGTGTCTGTCCACCAAAGCATCTTTGATAACATTCCTTTCTTTGCAAGGTACCAATTTCTCCCTTTAGTGTTAATCCACCAACTTTACGATTTACCGTGTCAATTTTTGGAAGATTTTGGAAGATAGAGTTTTTATGACTTCAAACTGATCCCTTTTCGACATCATCAACCAGAACTATTGAACCTAAATACTTCTCGTCATTAAAATAATTGTTCCAATCAAAACATGGCAGTTTACCCATATCAACTTCTCAAATGTTTCACACATTCGTACATGTGAACAAAATCACAAAAAACTATATAATAAGACAAGTGTTTTAGGGATGAGCCAAATTCAGAAAAATATATTCAGTGAAAAAAATAAAAAAATGAGCAGGTTTTATATTGAAATGTTAGAAAACGAGAGACATTGTCATACGGTAAACAAAACAAAATCAGTTAAGAAGGCAAATATCCACAAAAGAGATAATTTATATATGTTTAAAATAGAAGGTTTACTATAATAGAAAAACGTAGAATATTCAGGAATATTTTTTAGAGTTTTTGTAAGAAAAGGAAGTTTATTAGCTGAGACATTTGAAGAAGTTTGGATCAATTAATTAAGAGCCGTCAAAGTTGTTTTTTAGTTTTTTTGTTTTTATACGTGACTATACCTATTTACTATGCCTCACCAGGGTCGTTTTTTAACGTGGAGAAAAGGTACAAAAATAAAAATTGTCTCAGTCGTGAAGGATTTCTTCTCCACCGAAAGAGAACAAGAAATAGAAGTGCAGCATCTGAGGAACAGATACTACACTTTGATCTTGTCCCGAAGGCCAAGAAAAGATTCGTCTTTAATCAACTGAAAAAAAACGCAGACAACAAATTTGTTGTAATTTGTCTTCTTTAGATGATTTGCATTTCTGTTATCAGTTCAGATATTATTCTCACAACGCTTCAGCCGATGTAATTTCCAACTTTCTTCAGATGCATCTTGTTGAACTAGGATTAGTTGGTTGGTTGTTTTTGTTTTACGGCATATCATCCCTTTTCAGGTTATTTAATGCCGAATCCAGTGATTTTGAAGAAAATTTTTTTAATAGAATATATTTGGGTTTTTTTTTTCAAGTTGGTTTCTATTTAACCCATAGTTAGGACCCTAACAGGTACTACCACTCCGGGGCAGAGTGGACCTGGGAGCAATAGCAATTAAAGGGTGGCTTCACATTCCCCAAAGCCTGCAAGCTGGAGCCTCACCATCGGATATAGTTTAAGGTCATATCCAGGTTGGTTGGTTGGTTGTTTTTGTTTTACGGCATATCAACCCTTTTCAGGTTATTTAATGCCGAATCCAAAGATTTTGAAGAAAAAATTTTTTTAATAGAATATATTTGTTGTTTTCACGTCGGTTTCTATTTAACCCATAGTTGGGACCCTAACAGGTACTACCACTCCGGGTCAGAATGGACCTGGGAGCAATGGCAATTAAAGGGTGGCTCCACACTCCCCAAAGCCCACAAGCTGGGGCCTCACCACTGGATATAGTTTAAGGTCATATCCAGGACCCCCATTGAGGGACTTTTACCCTCTGCAGGGGGGCAGTCAGCGTATTCTAATGCCCCACTGACAGGGCCGTCATATCCAGGACCGTTGAACTAGGAAATCGTGACAATGGATACAAAGCCAAGTACGTCCAAAGATGGAATACTGTTGCCATATCTGGGCAGGAGCTGCTAAAAACAGCCTATCCTGCCTTGACAGAGTACAAAATAGACTTCGTGGCTTAGTGGGGGATGCCCTTTTCTCTACCCTGCAACCTCTCTCCCTACAGAAGAGACGTTGTGAGCCTATCCTTGTTTTATCGTTATTTCCATAGCAGGTGCTCGTCTGAACTCCAATCTCTGGTCCCCCCTCGCCAATCTTTCACGAAAAACACCAGTCTAGCTGAATCCACTGTGAAAAATTTCCCCCACTCTATATCTGTGCCTAAATCAAAACACGGATTCCATGAACAAAGCTTCTTTCTTAGAACTGCACGCCTGTGGAACTCTGTTCCGTCTGCCTGCTTCCCTCCGGACTACAACATGGATGTCTTCAAGTCTAATGTTAACAAATTCCTAATGAACCGCCCCCTTAATTAAACACTTCATCAAATCTCCACACTAACGTAATGTACTTGCAATAACCCTTATCTCTTAGTGGCTTCCGGGCCTTGATAAGTGGTGATCACTGTGTAAAAAAAAAAAGTTCTAAGTGTCATCTAACAGCCTTCCCTGAAATTTCACAAATATTTTTCTTTGTACTAACTAAAAAGCCATAGAAGTCAGGTGAAAAAAAAACTGACACGTCTATTAACTGTTCTAAGATCGCTCAAATAATGAGTATAAACGAATAATAACAATAATTTTTAGAACTGTGCAACTTCTACAAAAAATGGTGGTGCTACACTAAATAGTTGTGGAGGGTCAAGGAGAATGGAGAAGAAGGAGTGCACTAACCAGACCTCCACTGAAAGAGTGCAAAGAGTACTGGAGTCATTAGGAGGCTTATTGACACTCAAATCCTAGTGAAATGCATAACCTGTTGTCAATGGTAAACTGTTGTTGCGATGCTGCAAAGTTATATACAAAGATATCTGAAGAGGTGGAGAGTACTGGAAATCTGGGGAGATTTGTTGTCACTCAGATTTCAGGGAATTCCACAAGTTATTGTCAGTAAGCGATCGCTGGAGATGGCCTGTGTGAGAACTCCTAGTGAGGAAATAATAATAATAATAATAATAATAATAATAATAATAATAATAATAATAATAATAATAATAGGCATTTTCTATACTTTTACAGCGTAAATCATTAATAACACGTGTTGTCTTGGAGCGCATTTTCTTATAATGCAATCTAATCGTAGCAATGAGTATAATTAACTATTGCAATCGTCATCATCGCATGCCCATTCCTTGCGATAATAACAGTTTCAACTTGCACCCTTTTTTTTCGCACGTCAATGTCCTTCTTTTCAACCCCTTATTTTTTGTTCGGCTCAGAATCCTCAGCAGTACTACTCCTCCACGTCATTCCCCTCTCTTCCGCAAATCATCAACACCCCTCCCCATCTCCGTCATCGATATTGCTCAGTCCTTGTCCTCACAGTAATTTCCCCCATCATCATCACCATCATCATCACCATCATCATCATCATCATCGTTTCTTCTTCTTCTTATGCAACTGCTTTACCAAAGCTTCCAAAGCCAATACCACCACCACCACCACCACCACCACCACCACCACCACCACCACAGCCAACACCACCATCATCGCCACTGCTACAGCAAACCCCCACCTTCACCATCATCTTTCCATCTTCATTCTTCACTTTCCCAATCATCTCCTGCATCAAAACCGGGCACCATCGTCCTCATCTTCATCTTCATCTTGTGAGTCACCGTTATTGTCATTTTATCGTTTATCGCCATCCCTGATATCATTCAGTACCCCCCCCCGGACCCACACACCTTTCCTTCTTCCGACGCCGCCACCGCTTTTTTGGCTCAAGAAAATTCGTTAAATAATTGCATCGAATAATTAATTTTAATTTTTTTATTTTATTTTACATTGACAGAGAAACTATTACAGACATTCAAAGATTAAAGCTCAAAGAACGCAAGCGTGATTCCCTTTTGCGAACTTTAGCTCATATCTTATATTGCGAAATCCCCAGCTACCATTAGTGGCAATGCAAAAACGAATAGAGCACTCTTTGTCAGTTGATAAGGTTCATATAAACATTAAGGCTTCCCTTTCTCCCCAATCTTACCTGATATCATACACATATAATGAAATCGCCAGCTACCATTAGTGATAATGCAAAATCGAATAGAGTACTCTTCTATAGCTGATAATGTTTCTTTAAAAATTAGAATTTTCCTTCTATGTAACTGGTTTCAGTCTCAGCTTGAGGTACCTGTCTGTCAAGCCATACTGAAAAACTGTGATACAGGGAAATAGTCACAAGATATATATATATATATATATATATATATATATCAAAGAAATAAGAAATATAAGAAAATATATTTCTACAGAAAATATATATATATATATATATATATATGACTACTTCATTTAATCACAAATTAATATACGAAAGTATTATTTTTTATGTGTAAGTATTTATTTCAACAATGCTCAATACATAGGTAGAGCTAGATAGTAAGTTATGAAAATATATATGGCAATTAAGCTACACAGAATATTCCGCGTATCATCCATGCTAGGATTCGTGAGGCTTATAGGTTTAAAAGACAAAAATCCCGACTCCAGTAAAAACATTCACTTATTAAAGATAAAACAGTGAAGACATACCGATATGCAGAAGAAAATCTGACGAATCCTAGCGTGGATGAAACGCAGAATATTCTGTGCAGCTTTATTGCCATATATATATATATTTATAACTTACTATATATATATATATATATATATATATATATATATATATATATATATATATATATATATATATATATATATAAGTAGATTTTTTGGTACAGCAAAATGGAAGGAGGAATTTCAGAGGAAACATAATTTACTTTAAATACCAAAAAAAAAACAAAAAAAAACGGGCAGGTGAAATTATTAAAATTTCCTTAAGGCCTTATCGTCTGACCCTCTAAGAGGAAACGTCAGAATGATAAATTAAAAACTAAGAAACGAATGAGGGAAGAACGGAATTTTGGTTTCAGTTGGAAGAACAGTGAAAAAAAAAAAAATTAGATATATCTCACTGTTCAGGTGGTTTTAAATCAATGAATATCTCCAACTGATGTTTCAAAATCTTTTGTCTACACAGGCTAAGTCGAGAGTTGTTAATAACTAACGCCTCAATGATATTGAGATGATAGTTCGACCTCGCACTATATAAAACAGAAAACCACCCATCGGAATATTGATCGGAACACCTATTTATACTCAACAGGTTATTACCAATGGCGGACTCATGAGCTTGGGAGTGCCTGGATGTTCTCGAAACCTGGTGTAGTCGAATATCCCGAGGGATATGTTGGGATATTCTCATTTCTAATCTTTGGGATGTTTTGCCAACGTAGTCAGCTCCACACTGACAAACAAATTTATAAACAACAGAATTCTTTTGAATGGTTGGCAAAACATCTTTACGAAAAGAAGAGAAAAAGGTTCGAGTTGTGTAAACTACTCTAAGCATAGTAGCTGGAAAACAACGTTGAGTATTTTATCTTTTTTATCTATGTTGGGTTCTGCACAACACGAACTTGGGAAATGGTTGGTTGATCTTCTTAAACCTGTGCTTTCTTTTTATTCGGTCCATTGTATCTCTAATTCTTTTCAATTCGTATCTCAGATACAAAAATTATCTTTATCTAAAAATACCGAGTTCTTGGCTTCCTTTGACATTAATAGTCTCTTTACTAATATACCTTTGGATGAAACCATTGGTATTTGTGCTGACTATCTATACCGTGGCCCCTCAAAATCCCCACAATTTCCTGAACGAATTTTCGTTGAACTGATGGAACTTGCTACTAAATCAGTCTCCTTTAGTTTCAACAACATTATGTACCGGCAAATTGACGGGATATCTATGGGTAGCCCTCTTGGTCCTTCGCTAGCCAACATTTTCGTTGGATTTTTGGAAAACGAATTATTTTCCAAAATTACTAAGCCAGCATTCTACACACGCTACGTTGATGATACTTTTGCATGCTTTCCCTCACGGAGTGAAGCTGAACAGTTTCTTCGTCTTCTTTGCAACCTGCATCCATCGTTACAATTTACTATGGAGGTTGAGGACTGTGGCTCTCTCCCATTCCTCGACGTTCGTGTTTCTAAAGTTGGTACTACGTTTGAGACCTCCGTATATAGAAAACCTACGTTTACAGGGCTCTATCTTAATTGGTTTTCTTTTGCCCCTCAGTCTAGAAAAATAAACCTCATTAGCGCTCTTACGCATCGTGCACTTATGATTTGTTCACCAAACCGTCTTGATACGGAACTTGGGGAAATCACAAATATTTTTCTTAGCAATGGATATCCAATAAATATAATAAAATCTACTATTGAACGTAAAATTAATACATTTAATAGTGTTAAACATATTGGTCCATCACGTTGTCCCATTTATTTAAAATTACCATGGTTGGGTCCTGTTGGCCTTCATATTGTAAAAAGGATTTCTTCTGCTACTCAACGTTAATTTCCAGCTACTATGCTTAGAGTAGTTTACACAACTCGAACCTTTTTCTCTTCTTTTCGTAAAGATGTTTTGCCAACCATTCAAAAGAATTCTGTTGTTTATAAATTTGTTTGTCAGTGTGGAGCTGACTACGTTGGCAAAACATCCCAAAGATTAGAAATGAGAATATCCCAACATATCCCTCGGGATATTCGACTACACCAGGTTTCGAGAACATCCGGGCACTCCCAAGCTCATGAGTCCGCCATTGGTAATCACCTTTTGAGTATAAATAGGTGTTCCGATCAATATTCCGATGGGTGGTTTTCTGTTTTATATAGTGCGAGGTCGAACTATCATCTCAATATCATTGAGGCGTTAGTTATTAACAACTCTCGACCTAGCCTGTGTAGACAAAAGATTTTGAAACATCAGTTGGAGATATTCATTGATTTAAAACCACCTGAACAGTGAGATATATATATATATTTTTTTTTTCACTGTTCTTCCAACTGAAACCAAAATTCCCTTCTTCCCTCATTCGTTTCTTAGTTTTTAATTTATCATTCTGACGTTTCCTCTTAGAGGGTCAGACGATAAGGCCTTAAGGAAATTTTAATAATTTCACCTGCCCATTTCTTGTTTTTTGGTATTTAAATTAAATTATGTTTCCTCTGAAATATATATATATATATATATATATATATATATATATATATATATATATATAAATAAATAACAAATTGGAAAGGTTTAAAAGGCATAAAAATCCCAAATCCAGTAAAAACATTTTCTTATCTCTATCTCTATATAAATAAAATGAACTCATTTTTTCCCGTCGGATTTTGACCTTAATAGGATTAAAAATCAAGATATTTCATGCAAATATAATATGCACGAACGGCAGAACAATATCTGAGGTGTGTTATAGGCTTATTATTTCTCAAATTCCTCGATAATCTTAGATTTCTATACTTTTTCTGCTGAGAAGTCACGGCCAAAGTCGGTTAAGATCAATGGAAGTGGTAAAATATTTTCTCTCTAATAAATTCCTCCTCCCCCTGCCACCACTTAACACCGTTTGGGGATCGTTCACAAGGAACAGTTGAGAAGAGAACACCGGTTTGGCTTCGTAGTTCTTTCATGTGAAGTTATTTAAAATCACTAAACTAAGCTGCAGTGCTCTGTGGCGTAGTGGTTAGCGTGCTGGACAATTCACATTATATTTTCACGTTTGCGCCGACCTACCGTAGTCGTTTTTTTTTGTTTTTTTTTTTTCCTAAACAACTGGAATGGACTTTTCTTGGTGGCCGAACTGTTAACGTTGCAGATGTTTTTTTGTTTTTTTTCACACTTTATTTTCCTACTTTTACTCATGACTCCGGGTTTGATCCTTCCTACTTACCTACCATAACATTTTTTAAAACTCCCCCCCCCGTCCCGGAAACAAACACTCGGGCAACGCCGGGTACCCCCGCTAGTTAAATATAAAACAGTAAAGACATACCGATACGCAGAAGAAAGGAATAAGTTTAGTTCGTCTAGTGGAATAGGCTCATACTTAACGCCATATTTGAATTCATACTGAGCTATCAACATTACTAGATTTTACGTATTTATACTATTCAAAGGTGAAAAAGACAAGGATAAATAAATAATGAAGAAAACTATAAAAATATAAGAATAATAACAATACGCTCTAAAAACGTTGGATTAATAATTCCTTGAATGCTAGTAACAAATTGTTGAATTCCGATTAAAAAAAAATTATTTTAGTCAAAATCAAAATTACTACTAAGAATCTCAAATCTGTAAAGTTAGGAAAGTACCCAGTTCCTAGTTTTAGTTAGCGTTTTAAGTAAACGAATATGTATTATTTGGTTAATTAAAAAAAAAACAACAAAAAACTGTACATTTCTACTTTGATAAACTAATAAAAAGTGTCTGATAAATTGGGTTTATTCCATTCAATGAAACATGTGTAAAACGCAGTAATTTAAACAATATAAATGTGAATTAAGTGTATATTCATGTGACTTTGAAATGTTTTGTAAAGTTACATATGCTCTGAAAGTGTAAATCCATTTTTATTGAGCTTTATAAACCGTTGCGATTTTTAGATGGCCTTTATGAATATATACATTAGGAAAACACACACACACACACTCATATATATAATATATACTCCCCGTAAAAACTTCACATAACTCTGTTCTTAAAAAAGGATACGAAAATTAGGCGATACATTAATATTTAAATGGGCTTTTCCGTAACCACAACCAAGTTAAATGTTTCTCGCATGCTTTTCCCGTTAGGGATTCCCCCCACCCCGCCTTTTTTTCTTTCTATTCAAAAAATGCTACATTGCCTAAAGTGTGTTTATTAATAAAGTCTGAAGAAATGCTGGTTTTTGAAAATCTTCAAACGATATAATGCTTGAAATTGTCGAACTAGACATTGAAACAATTGTAACGTAAAATGAAATACACTTTTTATTGCCATCAACACCTTGTCTTGAAGTCTTGATTTTGCACACACAGTATATTAATGCTCAATTATGAAATGTGATGATTTTGTAGCTTAATCCTTAAGTCAACCATTTTTGGCTTAAAACCTATTGATATATGAAAATTTACTGAATTACACGAACTCAGTATATTATATATAAGCATATATATATATATATATATATATATATATATATATATATATATATATATATATAGTAATTTATAAAATATATATGGTGATTAAGCTACACTGAATATTCCGCGTTTCATCCACTTTAGGACTCTTCAGGCTTATGCGCATAAGCCTGAAGAGTCCTAGAGTGGATAAAATGCGGAATATTCAGTGTAGCTTAATGGCCATATATATTTTATAAATAACTAACTAGCTCTACCTACATATTGAGCACTTTTAAAATAAATACTTAAAGTTTACGCATAAATCTATACTTTCGTATATTAATTTTATGTGAGTAAATTAAGTAGTTTTATATATATATATATATATATATATATATATATATATATATATATATATATATAGAGAGAGAGAGAGAGAGAGAGAGAGAGAGAGAGAGAGACAGACAGACAGACAGACGGATAGACAGGCAGACAGATAGACAGACAGTGAGTTATGAAAATACATTTATTGTAATTAAATTAAGTAAAGGCTTCTACATTTCACCCTCATAAGGAATCGTTAGATTAAAATGCATGGAATTCATGCTTTTATATAAATACACATCGTTTAATTCAGCTAGTTAACCAATCACATTCATTATTATGTTTTTCTACGGGTTAATGCTTCCATTAGCCAAATAGGAATGCTTCTCTCAGACAAAGGTTCACCTGATTTATTTCTTCTTCTTTTGTTCTGTTTTATAGAGATATAGCTCACTCTTTTTTGTGTGAAAGTGTCGAATTAATTGGTGACCTTTTACACGTGTATTATGCTTGGAATACTTCTCTATTTCTATTTTTAAGGTGTTGGTCGAGTTTAGCTTTTAATTTTATTATTTTATTTTATTTTCCTTATGTACTGTTATCTTAATGTGAAGTTTATTTTATGTATACAGTTGTTTGCTATTTCACCTCTACAGTTTAATAGGTTTTGAGGATCTTTAATTTTAGTATTTCAAATTTCTCATTGAGGCATAATATACACTAGGCTTTCTCAATCAGGATTCCTGAACCTTAGAATCGACTTCCAAGAGAGATAATAAATGCAGCAACAGTGGAGTAATTGAATGTAAATTTGGACAAATGCAGGGTTTTACTACTTTTTCTCTATATTACAGTTGAAGTTTTATTTTTTGCCAAATAAATTGAATTGAACAACTTTATTGGAAAAAAAAGAGGTAAAAGTGATTTCGACAGATTTCTGGTTTCTCGGTTGTCAGCCTCCAGCTATGTAAAGAAATCATATCAAGAAAATTTCATGTAAGAAAGAACAAGAAGACAATCATAAAAAAAATGGGTTGCATTTAGCATGCCACGTTTGACTGCTGAAAGATTAACCAAAGAACATAAAGGGTGAAATTTTGTTTTCAAGCATGTGGTGAAGCTTTATGGAGTATGTATATAAGTCAACTAACTTTAAATAATAAAGTGGGAGGTATTATGATAAAGATATTAATATAGTCAAACGTTTTCTCTCTTTTTCAGGTTTTTTCATATTTTACAGGTTTTGTAAGTTTGGCTTTTAGTTGTCGGATATGTCATCATAACACACGGATTCGCAGCATACTGACCTTGGATAATCGTATCATGATGAACGAGCATATACTATACTGCATCCTAAAAGGAGGATGTAATGCCTGGGAGGATAACATCATGATGACAGAGCAGATACTTCTGTGTCACTTTCAAGAGAGTTCTTGGATTAATAGATGCAAATCACAGAGGGAAAAGATCAAGGAAAACATGGGTGAAAGTGATAGGAATGCATTTGAGAGAAAGAGGGATAAATAAAGACCTGGTCAGAGATAGATTAATTTGGAAATCAAATTTTAAAGTTGATCCAATGCATGTCAATATGTTAAAATGGACATTAAATTGAATATGTTGGTTATGATGATAATTATTATGGTAATGATGATGGTGATGATGATAATGATGGTGTTATGATGATGATGATAATGATAGTGATGATGATAATGATAGTGATGATGATTATGATGGTGATCCGATGATGATTATGATGCTGCTGCTGCTGCTGCTGCTGCTGCTGATGATGATGATGATGATGATGATGATGATGATGATGATGATGATGATGATGATGATGATGATATTTAAGTGTTTTAAGACCCACATTACACATCCATTGTATTATTTTCATGATTTCTCTCCATGCAACACATGCTTTCAACCCTCACTGGTCAGGTTTCACTGCATACACATGCCTGATAGACTCATTCCTTATTCAACAGTGGTAACGCTCTGCTGGTTAGTAATGGCAACATTTACCTGAACTTTCTCCATTTTTTTTTATTGTATTTTCACCCCAAACAAGGCACAGTGCAACTTTCATGTAGGGGGCTACAGTCAGGGACATAATTACAGGGACACTATGTAGGGAGTTTAGCAGCAAGATGTCCGTTCACATTACACTTGAAGTTCTGCGTGTCAGTACAGTCGGGAAAACAGGAACCTGGAAGTGAATTCCAAAGTCTAGCAGTTCTGAGGGAGATTAGAAGCTTTCTGGCATCTGGGGATCTGTACTGGCAGGGGGATGCAACGTTCCGTCGATGGGACATTTAATACCCGCAATAACACTAGAACCTGTGATTTTGTGGAGTTCTGTCAAGTAGTTTGTAAGTAACACGTGAGCAATAGGCGAAAAAAAATACACTTTATGAGTATTTCTATCTTCCGGTCTGACCTGACTTGATTATGTCCGAAATGTTGATATTCGCCAACATCACAACAATCACAAGCAAAATGGTGGAAAGGTATTTGACATTTTTTTTTTTTTTTTTTTTGCTTTTAGTGGAAAGGGCTCATGCTTTACTTCAACTTTTTAGGGAGATAAAAAAAATAAAAAATAAAAAATTTGTTTTAACATTGAAATAATCCTTACTTTTAAAAATATTTATGTCCCGACCTTTGGACTGGGATCAAAGTATAGTATATGTTATGACCTTATTCAAATCAAGAAAAACCATTCCCATTCATGACTAGGGCAATTTTTATTTCGGACCCATCCAGAATTCTTCTCTGTTGAGGAACTGGATATCTCCCACATGAAAAACTGACCTTGTGTCATGCGAAGGCAAGTGAATTCAGATATCTTCTTTTATTGTACTTAAAAAATAAAATAAAATAAAAACATTAAAATAAGCGACATTTTGAGAACCGTTTTTTTTTTTTTGTTTTTTGTAATTTTATTAAATTTTTTTATCCATTCAAATGTATTGGAACTTTCCAGACACACGGTCAAAGTCTGCTGGAATAGCTTGGGATTATTAAGGATCCAATGGAGACTATTAGCCACAGCTTCTAAGCATCGTCATCATCATCATCATTATCATTGTCATAATCATCATCAGGGAGGTGATGGTGTCTCTGGTTAAGGATATGGGATGATAATCTGGGTGTGTCAAGTTCGAATCTAGTTCGTTCCAGAGAAACACTTTCACTTAGGAACGTTGGTAACCTTCACGTGTTTTTTTTTTGTTTTTTTATAAATGAATCATCACTTATCAAGGCCCAGAGGCCACTTGAGGATAAGGATTAAAGAGTGTACAGTCGTCAAAAGGACAATATAATAGTAACGTTAGAAGTGTGAATTTTATAAATTGGATTACTTAAAGTGAACAGCTCATCAAGAACTTGTTTACATTGGACTTGAATACGGCCATATTGTAGTCAGCTGGAAAGCAGCTAAATGGAAGAGAGTTCCATGGGTGAGCAGTTCTTAGATAAAAGCTTTGTTCATGGAATCTACGTTTAGGTTTAGGCACAGATAAAGAGTGGGGAAAATTATTGATAGTGTTTACAGCCAAACAAGTGTTTCTCGTGAATGTTTGGCAAGGGGGGACCATAGATTGGAGCTCAGACGAGCACTTGCCATGAAAATAACGATAAAACAGAGATAGGCTCGCAACGTCTCTTCTGTGAGAAAGAGGCTGCAGGGAAGAGAAAGGGCATCCCCATTATCCTTCTAGAAAGAATTCCTAATGGAATAATATTGAGAAAACGAATGTCAACAAAAATCATCATCATAAATGAAGCTCAACAAACAGACAAATCATCAGCATCATCAGAAGTGACGGTAGCTAAGTGATTAAGGACTTGGACTGACAACCTTTGGTCATGATCAGCGTAGTTTTAAAGTATTTCTCTCTCTCTCTCTCTCTCTCTCTATATATATATATATATATACTTTGGGCCCCTAAAATCAACAGAAATTAGATTATTCTGTAATGATCTGGTCCTTGTTTGCGGTGGGAGTTTAGTTCTGTGCAGTTCTAGGAGGTCAAGTCTCCCAAGCTTTGCCTCCTTTCTTTGAGAAGAGGTTAGTTTGTTGCTAATCGCCTGAGGTGCCCTCACCGGGGCTGCCCAGGCACTTTTTCCAGGTCAGAGTGCACCTTCTCGAGGATGTCGACTTCTCAATCCCACTGGTGTCTCAGTTTTTGCTGTAGAAGATTTAGAAGAGAACTAAACAAACCCAGCTCTTTCTCTATCAGTCTATCTATCTTCCCTTTCTCTCTTTCTATCTCTTTATCACTTTCTCTCTTTCTATCTCTCTATCTCTTTCTCTCTTTGTTTTAAACCAACGTCTCCCCCCCCCCCACTCACCACTTCCTCGCTTATTTTTCCTGTCTTCCTTCCTTCTTCTTAGATATCCCTCCTCGCCCACTCGCGTCCTTTCAGCATGCACATTCCATCTCCTGCTTCATTATCCTTTCCCAAACTTACCTCATCTTCCTCGCTACGCACGCACGCGCATGCGCACGAGCACACACACACACACACACACACACACACACACACACACACACACACACACACACACACACACACACTTGCAGTTTTCCCTTTTCATTCAGCCTTTATTCTTATCATTCACCAACAATTTTCATTGACAAGATAACAATAGATATCACCAGCATCATTGCAACCAACATCCCAATAAAAAATAAAATCTATATTGGACATTTCCTCTGTGTGTGTGTGTGTGTGTGTGTGTGTGTGTGTGTGTGTGTGTGTGTGTGTGTGTGTGTGTGTGTGTGTGTGTGTGTGTGTGTGATGACACAATTAATTTGCAAATGTTATCGAAAGAGGTGGAGAGTACTGGAAATTTGGAGAGACTTGTCACTTAGATTCCATGGAACACCACAGATTGCTCTCAGAGAGAAATCTTTGATGATGGCCTGTGTGAAAACTGCTAGTGAGTTAATAATAATAATAATAATAATAATAATAATAATAATAATAATAATAATAATAATAACGGATAAACCCATCCAAGAAAGAAGACCGGATGTCATGATAATTAACAATAAGAAAAAGCCCTGCCAGATTGTAGAATTTGTTGTTTCAGCAGACCACATAGTGAAGATCAGGAGACTGAGAAGCGGAGTAAATACACTGAACTGGCCAGAAATCTCGAAAGGATCTGGAAAATGACGAAAGTCAAGATAATACCACTAATAGTAGGAATGCTAGGAATGATACTGTAAAACTTTGAAAAAAGAATGGGAGAGATTGGAATCAGAAGGATGGCAGAGAAGATACAATGAATTTCAATAATGAAAACTGCAGAAATATTAAGGAAAACCCTTGAATGTGGAGACCAACACCACATATAAACTACACACAAACTGGACACAGAAACGGCTACAGATGCAAAATACAAAGGAACATTACATGGAATCATGAAAAGTGAAATTGTAGAATTGAAAAATACCGCCCTTCCCTTTTTTTTGTGTAAGTGTCACCATAAACAGGCATCACACAAAAGAATGAGGATGAAGGAGGATAGAAAAACCGAGGAGAGAAAGCACAAGCCAGACCTCCACTGGAGGAGTGCAAAGAGGACTGGGACCTTGGAGAGGCTTATTGCTACCCAAATTCCAGTGAAGACCAATGATTGCCACCAATGAGAAATTAATGATAAGTGGCTGTTGCGATAATGCAAATTCTTTTGCAAACGTTATCGAAAGAGGTGGAAATCTGAGGCAATTTATTGTCACTTAGACTTCAGGGAATGCCACAAGTTGTTCTCCAAGAGAAATCTTTGATGATGGCTTGTGTGAATACTCCTAGTGGGTGAAAAAAAAAAAAAAAAAATAATAATAATAATCAAGATAAATTTTCCTTGGCCTTTTAGCTAAGATCACAGTATAGTATCTGTTCTAATACTACACTTCACTTTTTCTGTCCTCGGTTAGTGGAGGAGAAATATTCTAGACTGAGACCATTTTAATTTTTTCTCCTATCTAGACTGCCCCTTTCTGGGGAGCTGGATTTTCCCCACATTAAAAACCGACCTTGCATCTAACTCTGCCCTCGTGGGAAGGCAAGTAAATAGGAATAATAATCCAGACAAAAATACTATTGTAACACACATATTTACAAACCACATATGAACTGCCTTTAGCTAATACTTGATGCTCCACACAAAATAATTATGAAGGGTCGAGGAGGATGGAAAGAATTAATCAGATATCTATTTGAAGAGTGAGGAAAGTATCGACGCCATAGCGAGAGTTTTTGCCATTCAAATCCCAGAAAAGATTAATTGTCATTGTTGGCAAGAAACCAATGGTTAACGACTGTCGTGATAATGCAAAGTCATATGATTTGGATACTTCATACTACTGTTCTCATTTTTGTAATCTTGGACCGTCTTCAAGTGTATCCTCTTGAACTCGGAATTTTTTTTTGCTGAATTCGGGAATATTTCTGTTGAACTTGGCTGTTGTATTGCCTGTCTCTCTCTCTGTAACGATTTATCTATTTATCGCTCACGTATTTATAATCATGTTTGATGCTCTTCTACAAAAATGCGTGATGTTAAATAAATATATACACTTTAGCTTGTTCCAACCGTTTGACAATCAAACACAGAGACGGTTTCATAACAAAACTATTTTACTTTATTATTATTTTGCCTGCAGTGGTTGACGGACGTATCGAACAAGGGTGAAAGGTGAGGTTGGAGGTTGACGTGCTAATGACGTAACGATCGTGCGTCTTTTTTTTTTTTTTTACAAGGTGGTTACCACTTATCAAGGCCCGGAAGTCACTCGGGGATAAGGGCTAGTGCGTATACAGTACGTTAGTGTTGAGATTTGATAAAGTGTTTTACTTATGTAGGCGGTTCATCAGGGATTTGTTTATGTTGGACTTGAAGACATCCAGGTTGTAGTCAGGTGGGAAACAGGCAAACGGAACAGAGTTCCACAGGCATGCGCTTCTAAGAAAGAAGCTTTGTTCATGGAATCTACGTTTCGGTTTTGGCACAAATAAAGTTTGGGGGAAATTTTTGACAGTGGTTTCAGCTAGACGGGTGTGGCAGCAGTACTCCATCCTTGAACGTACTTGGCTTTTATATAGATAGAGAATTACATCAGCAGTGAGATATCTTCTGGAGCGGTAGAAGGATCCTACCATTTTTCCAGCGACCTTGGCAACAAACTTGATGTACCTGTTCCATTTCAGGTCAGGAATAAAGGTCAAGTCCAGAAGCTTACCAAAACATGGGGCTTCCCCTAGACGAGAGCTATCCATTTCAATTGATGCCAGATGGGGATCAGAGCGTTGATGATATAAAGATAGGAGTTTGGTTTTAGATGCATTAAAAATAACCAGCCACCTTTTTCCCCACTGTACCACGCACTTGAGATCAGAGGAGAAAGAATTAGAGAACTTTGTAATTTACGGCCTTTGATGTGTTGCCATAGATGATCGTGCCATCAGCATAGATGTCAATGAATGATTTAAGTATGTGTTTAGGGAGATCATTGATGTAGATCAGGAAGAGAGTTGGGCCCAGGATGGACCCCTGAGGGACTCCAGCATTAATACTGAGGGTCTCTGATTTCTGCCCATCAATTACTACTCTTATGAGCCTATCAGAAAGAAATGATTTAATGATTGAGAAAACATTTCCAGTTATACCTGTAGCTGGAAATCTTGTGAAGTAGGCCCTTATGCCATATCTTATCGAAGGCTTTTGATATGTCAAGAGCAATTGCCTGAGAGATGAAGCCTTTGTCTTTCTCCGTCTCTTTCTCTGTCCTCTTTGTTCATTGAACCTATGGCTTTTATTGACAAAATCTTCCTTTGTTCCATCAGAGGTCAATATGTGCATCAAAGTTCGACGTGGTATTTTCTTTGTTCTCTGCTAACCTGGAATTTGTGTGTGTGTGTGTGTGTGTGTGTGTGTGTGTGTGTGTGTGTGTGTGTGTGTGTGTGCATGATCTCCAAGTTTCTTTATCCAACATCGGGAACCGTAATGCAAAATCATTTGCAATAGTTATCGAGAGAGATAGAGAATACTGGAAATCTTTGGAAACTTGTTGCCACACAGGCTCTGGGAAACACCACGGTTTATTATCAGTGAATAATCTATGATGATGCTGCTATGTAAGAACACCTTATGAATAATCTATATCAAATTTCTTTAAGTCTGCCTGTCCATCCATCCATTCCACTTTTTCTCAGAAACTACTTGGCTGAAACAATTGTATGGACCTTTGTTATGATGAGGTCAAGTGAACTAAGTATTATAGTATCCGTTTTATGCACGGTTAGAGAGTAATAGGGATTAATAGGGATTAGTAGGGATTAGTCATCACAACACTACATTGACTCTAGACGTTTTCTCAGAAACTACTGGACCTATCTCACTGAAATTTTGCATGGATCTTTGTTAATAAGATGCAGCAAATTTGTTCGATGCACAATAAGGGATTAATAAGAATAAATAGGAATTAGTATTTAATGCAAAATGAGCACAAATCAAACCATATTCAATCATTGATGTTGCATAAAGAACTCATTCCAAGACAATGTGTTAAAAGTTTTGCCCGTTTTTAAAAGTCTAGTAGTAGTAATAATAATAATAATAATAATAATAATAATAATAATAATAATAAAAATAATAATTTGAATCAAAGGAATAACTGGAAAAATACAGCGAACAACAATCATGAAAACAGCTGAAATATTAAGAAAAACCTTTGAATTTTGAAACTAACACACAGGAGCAACAAGTGCGGGCCATACAAACTGCTGCAAAGGTAAAACATGAAACACTACATGGAACCAAGAACACTGAAGCCGCATATCCATAAGTTCTCTAACCCAACCCCACCCTCATTCTCTCATTGACACATCACTGCCACCCCCCACCCCCCACCAAAAAAAGAGAGAGACCAAATAACCAAGTAAAGTCAAGGAGGAAGTAAAGACCAAAGAACTGACCAGGTCTCCGCCGGATAAGTGCAAAGAGAACTGGGACCTTGGGGAGGCTTATTGCCATTCAAATTCCAGTGAAGACCAATAGTCGCTGCCAATGAGAAATCAATGGCAAGCAGCTGTTGCGATAATGTAAATTTATTTGCAAATGTTATCGAAAGCGCTGGAGAGTACTGGAAACCTGGGGAGACTTGTTGTCACTCAGCTTCCAGGGAACATCACAGGCTGTCTTCAAGGAGAGATCTTTGATAACCTGTGTGAAAGCTCCTTGTGAGCCAATAATAATAATAATAATAATAATAATAATAATAATAATAATAATGAAACGTGAATCGAAGGAACAGTAAATGAAATCAGCAAATAAACCCCAAAGAAAATCATAGCAAAAATGGCAAACTGGAGAGCACCAGAACACGACGGGATACATGCATACTGGTTCAAAAAATTTACAACTCTACACGAAAGACTAGCTCAAAACATTAAAAGATGTATACAAGAAACAAACATACCATGACAAAAGGCAGAACTACTTTGATACAGAAGAACACAGAGAAAGGAACCGCCCCCAGCTACTATAGGCCTATCATGTGCTTACCCACTATGTGGAATATGCTGACAGCACAATTGAGGGAACAAATCTACCACTCCCTAAATAATCATGGACTTCTCCCCGAGGAACGGAAAGGATCCCAGAAAGGAAAAAGAGGAACACATGATTTGCTATATATAGACCAAAAAATCCTAAAGGAGGTAAAAAGAAGAAAGAATTTAGCCATGGCATGGATCGAATACAAAAAGGTGTACGACACGATCCCTTAAGCATGGATAATAGAATGTTTAAAAATGTATAACATACAAAGCAGGATCATCAACGTGATTGAAAATGCGATGAGAACATGGAGACTACAAGTGACAGCTGATGGATAACACATAACAGAAATCAACATAGAAACAACTATCTTCCAAGGAGATTCGCTATCACCATTACTGTTCATCATAGTCATGATGTCCCTGAACATTATACTGAGAAAGTGCCAAGCTGGATACAAGTTCTCTAATACGGAGGAAAATGATGTACATGGACGATCTGAAACTCTCCACAAGGACTAAAAATGAACTAGAAACATTAATAAAAATACCACCAGGATTTTTAGCCAGGATATCCAAATGGAGCTTTGTATGGAAAAGTGCGCACTACTAGTTATAAGAAAAGGAAAACTAGAGACGACAGAAGGCATGGAACTACCCAACCAAACGGAGATGAGGGCACTAGATGTAACGTGCATCCAGGAGATAAGCGCCCGCGTGTTTGCGTGTTGTGTGGGTACGTGGGAGAGACGGATGAGGGGAAAAAGACTTACCTCGAGACCAGCTCAGCGTTACCGACCAAAAATAGAAAAGAAAGACCAAGATGGCGACCGCCGTCTTTTGTAAAGTATGATATCTCGCAAAGTCACACGAATTCTCGGAATATGCAAATTTAGCCGGCCTAGAACGACGATAAAAACGGGTGAGAGGAAAGACGTGGGGGAGTGACGATTGAGTTGGCTGGGGAATCGTGTGGCTGTTGCTTCTTGTGCCGTGTTGAGGATATCTTACCGTGTTAAAGAGAGAGTCGGGCGCCATCTTGAATTTTTCCTTACACTTTTTCCTTACAAGCTATTTCGGCCATTTGGTCTCTAGGACTATGACCGAGTCGAAATTTGACTTAAAGCTCATACCCGAGTTTGACGGGTCCACGTCCATCGTCGACTGGGTTGAAAGGGTCGAGCTGACGTGCGACCTTTGTGAGGTGAAAAGGGTACACACTGTAATTCCCCTGAGATTGGCTGGGGGTGCCTTGAGTGTATATCAGCAACTCAGTGCTGCCGGAAAGGGAGATGTCACCGCAATTAAAGCTGCGCTGTACAAGGCATTTGCCATGGATCCTTGTACGGCCTATGAAAAATTTGCTTCCCGAAAACTTCTACCGGAGGAAAGCGTGGACGTTTTCTTCGCTGAGTTAAAGAAACTCGCAGTTCTGTTCGGTGGAGGGGTGTCGGAGCGGACGCTCGCGGACGCGTTTGTGGCGGGCCTTCCCACTCGGGTGAAGCAGCTACTGAGAGCCTCAACCAGCGTTTCAACAACGACCATGGAACACTTGATGGAACGTGCTCGAGCCATCATCAAAGATGAGGAGGACCTGGGGGAACCAGTTGTGATGGCGACACAGACAGGCCAGATTGGCGCTCGGGAGATTCCGAATCAGAACCCTGCAAGCAATGGGAAATGTTTTCGCTGCGGCCGACGCGGACATTTTGCAAGGAATTGCACCAACAGGGGGCGTGTGCGCTGTTTTAAGTGTGGCGGTTTGGGGCATCTAGCCCAAAACTGTGCGGGAAACGTATCAGGGGAGAGGACGTCAGCGCCGCCCTGCTCCCCGAGCAAAATTTGAACAAGGCGCAACCAGTAATGACCGTCTACGTAAACAGGATACCCTGCTCAGCACTTCTCGACTCAGGCTGTTCGCATACTATAGTGAGCACCAGGCTGTGTCCAAGTTGGACTAAGAGGAAGATCAAAGTCACCACGATAGGAGGCGAGACCCAGACATGCTGTGGAGCTGGAACTGTCAAGATCTACACGGACACCGGTGCAGCCACTAAGATCAATGTGCTCGTGACCCAAGGAAATCTCCTGGGGTTTGACCTGTTGCTCGGATACGATGCCATCAAGGCGCTGGGGGGAGTCGCAATTCATCGGGATGGAAAGGTGCGATTCTTAGAGGCCCCAGTGTGTGCAGCGCTCCATATCGATCGGCCGGATTTTACAGTGGACTACGACTCGCGCAAGAGGGCCTGGATTGCATCTTGGAAGTGGACCGAGGGAATGGCACCGACTAAACTCAAGAATGGGGTTGCAGAGTACCCTATACCCAGTGAGGCCCGAGCAGAATACGAAAGGGAACTAAAGGCGTGGATCCAAGATGGCTGGTTAATCCCCTACCCTGAGGACAAGCTTGGGCCTCCGAAGGGTCTAATACCCTTGATGGCAGTAGTCCAGCATAACAAGTCGAAAGTACGGCCCGTGCTGGACTATAGGGAGCTTAACAAGCATATTGAAGCCTACACTGCCGATGCTGACGTATGCGCCAGTAAGTTGAGGGAATGGCGTCAGAAAGGCACTAATGTCTCAATATTGGATTTGTGAAAAGCCTATTTACAGGTGCGAGTTGATGAGACGTTGTGGCCGTTCCAGACAGTTTGGTTCCAGGGGCAGAGGTACTGCCTTACACGCCTTGGCTTTGGCCTAAATGTGGCACCACAGATCATGAAGACTATTGTCAACACAGTATTGTCCCAAGAAAAGCCCATGAGGGACTCAACGTCAGCTTACATTGATGACGTATACGTCAATGAAGATGTACAGTCTGCGTCGTGTGTCAAAGAAAAGTTGGCTCAGTTTGGTCTGGAATGCAAGAATCCCGAACGTTTAAGGGAAGGAGCACGTGTATTGGGATTGGATGTTTATGAAGAAGATGGCACCCTACAATGGAGGCGTGGCAGTGAAATTCCAAGCATCCCCAACCTCGTTACAAGGCGGACCGTTTTTTCTTGGTGTGGAAAACTTGTTGGTCACTTACCGGTCTGTGGCTGGCTCCGCGCAGCTGTTGGTGTTATTAAACGCAGAGCAAATTTAACAACCACGGGTTGGGATGACATATCCGATGATGTCCTACTAACTCTGATGATTAAAGAGACACTGGAGAGAGTGAACAAGAAGGACCCTGCCTGTGGGCGGTGGTGTGTTAACGGAGACAACGTAGGTGTGTGGGTTGATGCCAGTTCTTTGGCGTTGGGAGTATCGTTGGAGCAAGGAGGAAACGTGTTCGAGGATGCGTGTTGGCTGCGGCCCGTAACAGATTCTCAGCATATCAACCTGGCAGAGCTGGACGCTGTTGTAAAGGGGGTAAATCTGGCCCTGCAGTGGCAGTCTAAGAAGTTGACCTTGTACACAGATTCTCTCTGTGTCTACCACTGGGTGTCTGACACACTTTCAGGACGGACACGAATCCGTACCAAGGCAGCAAGCGAAATGTTAATACGGAGAAGGCTAGACACGCTAAAAAACCTGGTATCTGAGTATGGGCTATCACTGAGCGTCACGTGCTGACCAACTGACCCGTGTACCTCACAAATGGTATGAAGCTGCGAAGATGGGAATGGAGATTACTGCTCGATCTTGTGCAGTTGCAATCGACCCATGTCAAATACAAAAAATTCATGCACAGAGCGGACATCCAGGTATCAAGAGGACCCTTTATTTTGTGAGGCGTGCATACCCAGCAGTGACCAAGATGGATGTCAGACAGATCGTCAGAAATTGTGAGGCTTGCCAGTCTATTGATCCTGCACCAGAGCGATGGCAGAAGGGTCGCTTGGAAGTTGAGAGTGTGTGGCAGCGGCTGGCCATGGATATTACCCATTACAGTGCAAGCCCTTTCTAACTCTCATTGATTGCGGGCCTACGAGATTTGCGGTGTGGCGGCAGATGACCAGACAGGATTCAGCAAATGTTGTTCGCCACCTATCATCCATTTTATTTGAGCGAGGTGCGCCGGAAGAGCTCCTGACTGACAATGATGCAGCGTTTTGTAGCCAGCAAGTCCAGCAGTTGTTAGATGAGTGGGGCGTCCGACTACGGTTGCGATGTGCGCATGTGCCGTCAGGAAATGGCATTGCTGAAAGAAGCCATCGCAGCATCAAGAGAATTGCTGCCAGGAAGCGATGTACTATTGCGGAAGCAACATATTGGTACAACATTACGCCAAAGGACGGGACGTCCCCTTCAACCGCACCTGCGAATGCTATTTACACGTACCGAGTTGGAGTGAAGGGAATCAACACTACGCAGCCAACCGACAAGGGAACATATAACAGATATGAAGTGGGAGATCCAGTGTGGGTGCGGCCTCCAGGAAATCGGTGCACCGACAAGTTTAAGCGAGGACACATATCTGGAGTGATTAGCCAGCAGTCTGTTTTGGTCGATGGAACCCCACGACATGTGCGAGATCTTCGCCTAGCTACCGAGGTGCGTCATACAACTACAGAAGAAAGCAGTGAAGCGTCTAGCGATGAGCTGCCGATGCACGGATTCAGTGAGCCCCTTCCAGAGACTGATAGCGATACTTCATCTTATGAGGCGGAACCAGATCCAGAGCCCGAATCTGAAACAGTGAATGTACCTCTTCGCAGAAGCACACGCACTAAAAGGCCACCTCCCCCAGTGCTCTCTATGTGATCATCAGATCAGGGGGGAGTGTAACGTGCATCCAGGAGATAAGCGCCCGCGTGTTTGCGTGTTGTGTGGGTACGTGGGAGAGATGGATGAGGGGAAAAAGACTTACCTCGAGACCAGCTCAGCGTTACCGACCAAAAATAGAAAAGAAAGACCAAGATGGCGACCGCCGTCTTTTGTAAAGTATGATATCTCGCAAAGTCACACGAATTCTCGGAATATGCAAATTTAGCCGGCCTAGAACGACGATAAAAGCGGGTGAGAGGAAAGACGTGGGGGAGTGACGATTGAGTTGGCTGGGGAATCGTGTGGCTGTTGCTTCTTGTGCCGTGTTGAGGATATCTTACCGTGTTAAAGAGAGAGTCGGGCGCCATCTTGAATTTTTCCTTACACTTTTTCCTTACACTAGAGGAACAAGACGCCTATAAATACCTAGGAGTACTGGATGCAGACACCATCAAAGCAACAGAAATGAAAGAGAATTGGAAAGAAATACCTCAGAAGAATAAGAAAACTTCTCGAAACCAAATTATATAGCAGAAACCTAATAAAAGGCATAAATACATAGGCAGTATCACTAGTAAGATACTCTGGACCTTTCATAGGGTGGACTAAAGTAGAACTGAGACAACTCGATCAGAAGACCAGGAAACTCATGACCATGCACAAGGCACTACATCTGAAGGACGATATTGACAGACTCTATGTAAAAAGGAAAGACTGCGAGAGGGGACTGGTTAATATAGAAGACTGTGTGAATGACAGCAAAAAAAGAACTAGAAAAATACTTAATGCAAAACACTGAAAGAATAATCGTAGCAGTGAGAAACACTGAAAAAAAATCAAAAGAACAGAAAACAGGGAGACAAAAGGATAAGGCAAGAAAAGAAAAGCGGGAAGAGAAACAACTACACAGAAGATTCATAAGGATGAGAAAAAAGATGAAAATAACTAAAACACTTGGACATGTATGCGAAAAGGATACATAAACCGAGAAACTGAATCCCTAATAACTGCAGCACAAGATAACTTGATAAGAACCAACCACATCAAAGCAAATATTGACAAAATACAAGAAAACAGCAAATGCAAACTCTGTGGAAAAAGAGACGAGATGACAAACCATATAATAAGTGAATGCAGCAAAATGGCTCAAAAGGAATACAAGAACAGACACGACCAAATGGGAAGGGTAGTACACTGGGAATTATGCAAACAACGTTATCTCGAACACACAGACAAGTGGTACAAACATAAGCCAGCAACAGTACTTGAAAACGAGAATCACAAAGTCCTATGGGACATGGACATACAAACTGATAAACTCATCCAAGCAAGAAGACCGGATGTCATAATAATTAACAAGAAAGAAAAATCCTGTAAAATTGTAGACTTTGCTGTTCCAGCTGACCACAGAGTGAATATCAAAGAAAAATAGAAACGGAGCAAATACACAGAGCAAGCCAGAGAGCTGAAGGGGATATGGAAGATGAAGAAAATCAAAATAATACCTATAATAGTAGGAGCACTAGGAACAATCCCGAAAAACTTTGAAAAAAGAATGGCAGAAATTGGAATCAAAGAAATGGCTGTAAAAATACAATGAACAACAATAATGAAAACAGCTAAATATTAAGGAAAACCCCTGAATGTGGAAACTAACACACAGGAGCAACAAGCGTCGGCCAGACAAACTGCTGCAAAGGCAAAACATGAAACACTACATGGAACCAAGAACACTGAAGCCGCATATCCATAAGCTCTCTAACCCAACCCTACCCTCATCCCCCAAAAAGAGCAAGATAAAATAACCAAGTAGAGTCAATGGGGGAAGGAAAGACCGATAAACTGACCAGATCTCAGCCGAATAAGTGCAAAGAGAACTGGGACCTTGGGGAGGCTTATTGCCATTCAAATTCCAGCGAAGACTAATAGCCACTGCCAACAAGAAATCAATGGCAATCCAAATGTATATCTTCAAAGTTATACATTTGGATTTTTCCGTCACTGAATTATTTTTCTTCCACAACACTATCCATTCATGTGTAATCAACTTTTTCTTCACCATATTCCCTCTGCTTCACTTTTTTTGTTTTCAAGTATGATCTTTGACTTGTTGTTTCATCAAATACTTTTGCATGGAAAATCCGATCCCGCATTTTGCTAATTCCTACCCTCTGATGAGAAGGAAAGTATTTCTTCGAAACTCCACGGATTAAGGACTATCCACTTATCTAGTGTTTCCTTTTCAGATTAAATATGTTTTAACTCATTTCAAAGTGTTTTTTAACATATTTCATTAACTGTTTGCTCGTATTATAAGGTCTATTTCATAGTTGGTTTTATCGAGCTTTTACATCTGGCTGAGATATTTTTATAAATATTAATTCTTCAATATTTATAATATACTTTAATTTTACCATCTTGGATCATTTTGGTAAATTTAATTGTAATTTTCATTTTATATATATATATATATATATATATATATATATATATATATATATATATATATATATATATATATATATATATATATATATACAGTGATGATCATATTTATTGGCACGGTAAAATAAAAGTTAAATTTTGTCTAATAAATTCTAAAAAAGGGATTAAATTAAAGAAAATAACAAAGTATATTATGTATTTTTAACTGGCCTTTCCGATGCAGCAATCGGATTTTAGAAAAAAATAAATAACAAAGGAACAACAAACATAATTGCAAAAAACCCTTGTTCAAAATTATTGGCACGGCTTTGTTTTTCTTTTAGTATCAGTATAATATCAATCAATTTCCGGTTTACGTGCTTTCTGAACTTTTTTATAGCCATATTATGCTTGTTTAACGCTAATTCAGTGAATAATTTTTTTCAGATAATTTTTAGATAGCGATTTATTTAAACTATTATAAGTGACTAAATTATAATTTTCAATCGCCATGGTTAAAACTAAGGAACACAGCGAAGACGTCAGGAAGCTTGTTGTAGCATGCCATACCAATGGGGAGGGCTATGATAAGATTTCAAAGAAGCTAAACCTTCCTAAATCCACTGTTAGAGCCATAATAAACAAGTTCAAATCGCAAGGCCACGTTATGAGTTTAGAGGGTAGAGGGAGAAAAAGGATTCTTTCCCCAAGAGATGAACGGAAAATTGTTCGACAAGTAAAACAAAACCCAAGGATCTCTGTTGGGGAGATTGTTGATGAACAGAGCACCTCTGGAGTGAATGTATCTCGACATACAGTTGGTAGAGTTTTGAAGAGAGCTGGTTTAAAAGCATGTCGTCCGAGAAAGACTCCCTTATTGAAGCCTATGCACCTGAAAGCAAGGCTAGCCTTTGCAAAACGTCATATTGATAAAGATGTTGCATTCTGGAAACGTGTTCTATGGACTGACGAAACGAAAATAGAGTTATTTGGCCATAATAAAGTGTCTTATATTTACAGAAAATATGGCGAAGCTTTCCTGCCTAAGAACACCATACCCACAGTGAAGCACGGTGGAGGCAGTTTGATGTTTTGGGGATCCTTTGCTGCCTCTGGACCAGGGCGACTTGTTAAGGTCACAGGTAGCATAAAAAAGGAAGATTATGTTAGAATATTGGATGAAAACCTGAAAGACTCTGCTAAAGAGCTCTCACTTGGTCGTCGTTGGTGGTTCATGCAAGATAATGACCCAAAGCATTCGGCTAAACTGACTAAGAAATGGCTTGAGGACAATCATATTAATGTTTTGGAGTGGCCATCACAAAGCCCAGACCTTAATCCAATTGAAAATTTATGGAGAACATTAAAATTGAGGGTAATGCAAAGGAAGCCTAAGAATCTTATTCAATTGGAGGATTATTGTCAGGAAGAGTGGGCTAAAATTACTACTGAAGAGTGCAACAACTTGGTTGTAAACTATGAAAAGCGACTGAAGAAGGTAATCAAGGCCAAAGGCTATACAATTGATTATTAAATAAATCGTGCCAATAATTTTGAACAAGGGTTTTTTGCAATTATGTTTGTTGTTCCTTTGTTATTTATTTTTTTCTAAAATCCGATTGCTGCATCGGAAAGGCCAGTTAAAAATACATAATATACTTTGTTATTTTCTTTAATTTAATCCCTTTTTTAGAATTTATTAGACAAAATTTAACTTTTATTTTACCGTGCCAATAAATATGATCATCACTGTATATATATATATATATATATATATATATATATATATATATATATATATATATATATATATATATATATATATATATATATATTTATATATATATATATATATTTATATATATATATATAAGTTCATAGTTAAATTATCTATTAATTCTTTAACTATTGATTCTTATATTTTGTTGAAATTATTTAAAGAAAAACTAGCCTGGGTGCCCGGCGTTGCCCGGGTGTTTGAAGGTGTGTGTTGAGCAAAAAAAAAACAAAAAAAACACGTGATGTCTTTGCTGTTGCGTCCATCCCCAAGCCAGAAGTGACGAGTGTTTAAATTAAGGCTAGTCAATCCAATCGAAAAGAGGGGATGACTCTCGAAAATATTGGCGAAAAAAGCGACCCCTCCCTTTAGGAACGTGCCTGAAGGTGAAGGAATTAATGTTTTTAGCCAATTCTTCGATATTTGTCATCTGAAAAGTCGCTTCAAAACGATACTGATCTCGTGAAAATCTATCGCCTCTGTCGAAAGTCTTAGGCAGACATACTAGCATACATACATACATACATTTAAACAGACAGGTGAGATTTATATTATAGATTATTGTGCTATATTTTATATTTGTTGCAGGTTTTAATCAAGTTGTAATTATCTTAGTGTTACACTTTCGCTACCTCTCGATTTGTTGTAACTTTTTTTTTAACGTTGAATTATTTGGCCGTAGCTAAATGATATTTTTCTTAGATTTATTTATCTCGTAACTGAAAGTATATTTGCATGAGATGGCGTGAATTTTAGTGCTCTTATATGTAAATATATATTTGCATACTGGACTACAGAGTCAAAGGGGACTGTGATGATGAGGTGTGAATCCTTTAACTGGCAGTAATTATCACTACCTACACTGATGATTATGTAATCATGGTTTCTGGGGGTAAAAGTAATTAATATTTTTTTTTATAAATATAGTGCATACGCGGCGACGGTTGTGCGTGCGTGCGTGCGTGTGTGTGCGTGCGTGTTTGTGTGTGTGTGTGTGTGTGTGTGTGTGTTTTAATTCACCTCCTGTTTATTTGAAATGTGCTCCTACAAACGTTTTCACAACTGAAAACTGACTTTATAATTTTTTTTATAAACTCATGTCTATAAAAATTCTATTAAAAAAAGGAAAAAACACGGGAGATTATTCATATTTTGAAAGTACGGAGTTATTCCCCTTGAAACTCCCTCTTTTTTTTTTATCCTCACTCAATAATTCACCAAATTGGTGTGTTTTCAGCGAATGGATATTTAAATGTTTTTACACAAATAAATATAAGATATATGACTCGTCACACAAAAGGAAAAAAGAAAGAAAGAAAAAAAAACATTTCTGAATTCCAGACAAAAGCACTTTAATTAGTGAGAGGAAACGAAGAAGCAAATAACAAAGTACGAACTCAGACTGAAATAAATTAGAAAAGAAATTCAACGATAGGCGTTTTTTTTTTGTTTGTTTGTTTAGGTCATCAGAAATGATATTCTTATGTGCATTTTTTTTTTTTTTTACTCATATTTTTTCTACTTGGCCTTTTGGTCAAGATCAAAGTGTAGTATCTGTTCTTCAGATGCTGCAAGCTATGACTAGCAAAGACCACATGTGGGGGCAACCCCACATGCCTGACCATTAACCAGCTCCCATTTCCCACCTCTCGGGAGCTGGTCCCCTTTTTCCCTTCCCCCTCCCTTCACTCCTCACATTAAAAATTGGCCTTGTGCCTAATTTGCTCGGTGGGGGAGCAAATAAATACCATCTGTTCTTCAGATGCTGCAAGCTATGACTAGCAAAGACCACATGTGGGGGCAACCCCACATGCCTGACCATTAACCAGCTCCCATTTCCCACCTCTCGGGAGCTGGTCCCCTTTTTCCCTTCCCCCTCCCTTCACTCCTCACATTAAAAATTGGCCTTGTGCCTTATTTGCTCGGTGGGGGAGCAAATAAATACCATCTGTTCTTCAGATGCTGCAAGCTATGACTAGCAAAGACCACATGTGGGGGCAACCCCACATGCCTGACCATTAACCAGCTCCCATTTCCCACCTCTCGGGAGCTGGTCCCCTTTTTCCCTCCCCCCTCCCTTCATTCCTTACATTAAAAATCGGCCTTGTGCCTAATTTGCTCGGTGGGGGAGCAAATAAATACCATCTGTTCTTCAGATGCTGCACGTCCATTTCTTGTTCTCTTTCGGTGGAGGATCAATCCTTCACGACTGAGACAATTTTTTATTTTTGTACCTTTTCTCCACGTTAAAAAACGACCCTGGTGTCTAACTCTGTCCCGTGGGGAGGCATTGTAAATAGGTACTCCAAACAAGTGATACTGCCACTGGGACGTAAGGGGACTTAATGTAATTCTATGATTTTGTAAGAATATTAATACGAACACTGACGAAGCATAATTTTACCATCATTTTACGGAATGATCAACACTAGTATATCCAATATATCTATTTAACGTGAGGTTTATTATTTTCAAAAATTTTATTGTAAAAAGTGTTGCTAGAAGAAAAAAAAATTGATATTCAAGGGACATAACTCATATTCAACTAAAAAGAGTTATGCGTAGTTATTCCCCCTGTACTTTCATAATTGGATATTTTGGAAACGATATGTTGTGAACATGGACACAATGAACCAAGTGGTATTAACACATTATCAAAATTCTAAATAATGTTTCATTTCGATTAATTGCTTCTTTTTTTTTTTTTTTATCTAAAAATGATTGTAAAAAATTGCCGCATGGTACTAATTCCGAAAGTTACCGGAGCAGTATACGATTGTCCCCTCGGCGACTAGACAATGAAGTTAGTGCTTATTATTTCTTTATTTTAGAGACAGAAGCTTAAATTGCTTAATTATGTATTCGGATTTTATTTCGAAATTACAAGCGGACTTAATTTCATTTTCGCAACATCAACAAATTAAAATTAAGTAAACGATAAAAGTACAACTTTGCGTTTAATTTTCGATAAATATTAAAACATGCTATATATTTTTTAATTATCCTAAATAAGTGTATGGGCTACTTTTTAAAATGAGACTTGAAGCAGTTTACCATTTTTTTAGGGGGGGGGTACTAATTTCGAAATAAAATATGAATGAATTTGTTGATATTGCGAAAAAAACAAAACAAAAAAAAAACTGCTTCAGCAATTTCCAGAACTAACTTCATTTGATGCCGTGAAGACGATCATGTACTGTAGGTACGGGCAAAAATAGCGGAAGAAAGATAGGGGGACATAGTTTTGAAAGCCGGTTTATCATAAGTTTTTTTGCGGATTTTCGACTACTTTTTGATTTTATTTGAAAGATTAAAGCCTAAAGTTTATTTCCAAAAGGAAAAAAAGTATTTGTACATGTGAAAAAAAAAAAAAAAAAAGTTATCATGAAAAATGTTTCCATGGCGACATTCGAAAGCTGACAAATTCAACTAAGTTTTGAAGTTAAATAAATTCATTATAAAAATCCTTTCAAAGATAAATAATAGTTTTCTGGATCTATTTCACAGATAATTGGTAAAGTAAAATTCTAAGGTATTGAATTAATAATAAAACACACACACACACACACACACACACACACACACACACACACACACACACACACACACACACACACACACACACACACACACGGCTTAATTAGCCCCCAAAAGCTAGATATTCTAACTTCACTTAATAATAAATGAAGTCGTGTAAACGATGATTCTATGGAAGCCCAGAAAGTCAGAATGCTGTCTGAAAATGACGTCAGGTAGTTATAGAAGGTAGGAAGTGCTGGTTTTCTTTCTTCTTTTTTTCCCACTAAGCCGTGCATCCGTACATCCTATCATGAACGCTTGTATAATTTTTATCATTTTTAAAATTTAATTACTTTTCTGTGTTCCTGCTTTTAAATTAAAAAAAGGAAAGATTTTTTAAGATTATATAAAAATTATGTGACGTTGAAAGTTTCACGTCCATTCAAGAAAAGAAAATATTGCAATCATACAAATAAAAATTACGCGAAACAGTAAAAAAAAAAGTAGAAATATTTTTTTGCCATTGTAGTTTTTTTTGTGGGAAAATATTAAATAAACAATGCTTAATTCAATAATACTACTGATAGTTCGAGAAATGAATTTTCCTTTAAGTTATATCAAATTCAATTATACGGACTTTAGCGGCTTTTTCGTTCCTGAAAAAAAAATTATTTTTTTCTTTATTTATTGTTACAATTTAGAATGTTTTATTTTCATGAAAAAAAAAAAGCAAAAATAAATTCATTCATTTTTTTTTTACTACTGAAAACCATATATTTGGAAAAGAGGTTTTCATTTAAACAATAAATTTCCACTCAGATTCAATAAAAATAATGGATTCATGATATTCCGTGATCATTATTTGATAAATACTGAAAATTTAATTAAAATAGGTTAATTTCCTGATTTTTGGTGAATTTTTAAGTAAAGGGAGGGGTCAAAATGTTTATATAATTTGAGCATCAGCTATTCATTATGCACGTACCTAATAATATGCGATTGGTGGTTAGTTACCTAGCGTACTATCTCAGCAATATCAGACTAGCTCCATTCGGCACTCGTGGGGGCAAGGTCTTTTATTTCTTTAAGTTTTTCTTTATTTATTTATTTTTCTTTTTACTTACAATTGTTTCACTGTTCGATTGATTATCTTAATGGCCTAAGTTATCTCTTGTAAAATATGCTTATTTTTGCTTAGTTATCTCCCCTTCCATAAGCGCTTCAAGAAGAAGAAGAAGAAGAAGAAGAAGAAGAAGAAGACTTTTGTTTATACGTGATGTGATAAGCCTGAATTTGGATCTTGCCTTCTTTTGCCATAAAATGGGTTGTCTTTGCTTACCGTGTAGTTTGATAATTAAGAAAATGTTGAAATAAGAGATTACTAGTAGGTATTGAACTCGTAAACTCAGGGAAAAAGAACGACTGGTTATTGTACGAATGTTCAGTCTCATTAAGTCCACCACATTTAAGAGGCCCTGTTTATTATGTAGCGTTAAAAATGTTCAGACTAACATTGATATTCTTATAAAATAATGTCTAAATAGAGTGAATAATTTCTTTCTGAATTCATTTGAGATAGGGGAGATGCGGGTGTCTGACTTATTTAACTATTTGCTTTCTCCCTTCCCCTAAACGTCTGGTCGTTTTTTTTTTCTTACTTGCTAACGTTTGTATGATGGGACAGATATTTATATATTTAAAAATAAATACTCGTTGATCTTTATAATAAAGATTTCAGGGTTTTTTTTTTTCTTTTTTTTTCTGCTACAGGTGTCATATATGGTTATAAGTTATCTTCGAACCCACAAAACAACTACACAATTGCAGTTATGTGTGAAGCGGACGAATACAATCATCATGGATAAGTAAGGTTCAGATATGACTTTTTTTTACAAGGAAGTAACTATTTATTAAGGCCAGAGGGCCACTCGAAGATAAGGGTTAATTAATGTAAGGTGGTAGTTAATTAATCGAAGCAATTTTTATGATTTTCCTAAAATTAATTAGTTACTATTAACTGATTATACCCAGAAATGTATAAGCTTTCAAGAAAAAAAAATTATATTAAAAAATGTTTAAAATTCTTAAAGTTTAAATTTTCTTTCTTACTTGGGAGTCACCACTTCTCAAGGCCATAGTCCACTCGAGGATAAGGGTTAATGAATGTAAGATGATAGTGTAGTAATTGTTAATGTTGTAAATTGGGTAGAATTTGATTATTTATGTGGACGGCTCAACAAGAAATTGTTTACATTGGACTGGAAGGCTACCATGTTGTAGTCGGTTGGGAATCAGACCAGCAGAGCAGTGTTCTACATGTGGGCAGTTCTAGGAAAGAAGCTCTGTTAATAGAATCTGCGTTTTTGGATACATTTGTATGCTGTCAGACTGGAGTTTGCAGTTTTACAACCGATTTATGTTCTTATTGTTTAATATGGACGAACTAATTCTTTAAAATTAAGGACATGGTCATACATTTTATTGGCAAGTTTTTAAATTATGCACATTTCTTGTACTAGTTCTCATTGAAATATAACTTTTTATTCCAGTAGATTCTTTGCAAGAACTGCCGACTTGTGGAACTTTGTTTCTGCTAACTGTTTTCCTACTATCTAAAACCCATTAGTTAAAAATTCAAATTATTATGGGTGACTTGAAGTTGCATAACATTTTTTTTAAATATAGATCACTACAGACAAAGCATGAATCTACTAATCTAAGAAATTAATAAGAAAGTTGAATGAAAGTCGATTATCGGAAAGACAGGAATTGCCTAACAAGGCTATACGTAAGAGGAAAATAGTAATATTATATATATATATATATATATATATATATATATATATATATATATCATTGTAATACATCTTCCTATTCCAGGAGCTTCTTTCCAAGATTGCAGGTTTATGAAACTTCTTCCTGCTAGCTGTTTTTAAAAAAGTAATATATATATATATATATATATATATATATATATATATATATATATATAGTAAAACTGGTAATTAGTAAAAACCAGAAGAGAGTGCTCAATACTATTACAGAGCAAATATGTGTTTTATTCTTTTATTTTTTTATTACCGTTTTATCTGTTTGGTTACATATGTTTCGGGTGTTGGACCACGTTTACGATTCAACAGCCTCGTCAGACCTTACAGAAATGGTTGTCAGTATTTGGAAGAAGTGTTTTAGAGGAAATACCAGGAAAAAGGGAGTGTAAGAGATAATAAGGGGGAGGGGGACGGGTATCGACAATATTTAAGTTTTGAAGGTTAAAATACATTAGATTGTAGTGTGTGTGGGGAGGTAGCAGATTCAGGTAGGCATGGGTGGAGATATATGGATATAGGGAGGGGGAGGAGGAGAGGGGATTGTAAAAAAAGGGGGTAAAGGAGAGGAGGGGGATTTCAATGATGACGATCGAATGTACTGATAGAAAGTGCGTGAGAAAAATATGGTTGAACAACAACTTTTGTGCGCCATTTTATACAACAAGCCAGCTGAAATATAAATGACCGCTTGGCAAATTGAAAAGATATCCAGAAAAATCAGAAAAAGAATAACATGTTCAATCAGACGTGTGTGAAGATATATATATATATATATATATATATATATATATATATATATATATATATATATATAAATTTAGTCATTCAATGAATTTAAAAATTTATGACGTCGAAATCCTATAGGATAAGGAGTTATAATATTTCAAATGTATTCTTTGTCTTACATAGAATAATAAAAATCTTTTTATTTGAAATTCAAACATTTCACGTCATAAATTTTTAAATTCATTGAATGACTAAAATTTGATTTATTTGCTCTATCTTGTATATTGAGCAATTCTTATTTATGTGGGACAGTACATATTACTACCAGTAATACCTTGTAAAACTTATAATCAGATTTCCATACCAGTTGATTGTTAGATAATTTTATTCTAAAGTATATATATATATATATATATATATATATATAATATTTTTGCCAAATTAAGACAACAAAATATAAAATGAGAACATCATATGGCATATTTCCTTATGTGTTATAATTCTTTCCTAACTATTTGGAAAAATTTAAACATGTCATTTAAAAATATTCCAAGAATAGCTACTCTTCCGACACTAAAATACATTTGTTATACATATATGAATACATTCATATTCTCTATTTTAAGGGATCTAGCAGCTCTAGATTCAGCCTTTACTCATCAATTTTATTTTACTTTTTGTTTATTTATTTTTCGATATCCTTCGAATTTAGAAAATGCCCCATTTTCATATTCCTTCTTTTTATATGCTACTTCAACAATTTCCTATTCTTATATTCATTTAATCTTTTAATGTTTTTTCCTAATTCTTATAATTATTTTATCCTTCTCGATTTATTTTATTGGTTTATTCTTCAAATCCTAATCTACACCTTCAAATATTAGTCTCTATTTATATATCCGACTATTCTTGTCTCAATTAGCCTCAGTTTCGTATAAATTTTTATTTACATGTTATTTGTCGATTTTTTTCCTTCCCAAGGTTATTTCTTAAGAAAAAACTATAATTAAAAGGTTACTATAAATAATATTAAAAGTTATCTTTATCACATACTGGTTATGTAAATAATTTAAATGTTAAACCTATCTTTTCTTAATAAACATTTTATGTTTATCTTCTAATCTTTACTATTCCGTATCATTCAGTATATCTTTACGGTGTAAGGGACATAACTCAATTTTTCCTATATATTTATCAATTTATAATTTTATCGAAATTCCTATGTATTCTTACTTTAATATTTTGACTTTTGTGTTTATTAATCTCCTTTGCTTGATTTTAAATTTGTAGTCCTAATATTATTCTATATCAGTCTAAGTTCAATTTCTCATTTAGTTTGCTTTAAAATTATATTCTGAATTAGTCTATTTTAATCCATCAAAATCTGTTTGCTTCAATATTTTGCAATTACTTAATTTTTAATTTTTTTTTTTTTATACTATTGAAATTTCTCAGGTGTTCGTTTATTCGCAATAACGATTATTAAATTTAAATTGAATTATATTTCCTTTATTTAGGTTATAATTAGTTGATTTCTTGTATTTTAAATTAATGACCTAATTTATTTATTGCACCATCCTAAAGTCTTTGTATTAAATTTAATATTCTTTTACAACTCGTACATTTCACTTTCAACATATTCCTTTTTTTCTTTAAAAATGTTCTTTAATTAAGTCTTAGGCGTGATAATAGAAATTTATTTCTATGTAGACAGCTTTGTATAACATCAAACGTTTTGTTGAAAACTTCCTCTTTAGAATTTATTATGTGGTATGATTCAAGTAATTACAGATTACATTTGTTTGGTTTACTCATTTTATATTTTCTAGCTTTATCTACTATTGACTATTTTAATTCAAATTCTTTTTTATTCTTACATAGTTCCCTAATGCAGTTGTGTTTCTCTTCTTATGTTTAATATTTATTTTTGTTCTATCATTATTTCTATCCTTATCCGCATTCTGATTTGGTTCCTTCTCTGGTCCAATGTTAAATGATGTAATATAGTTTCAGTATCTATCCTTAAAAAACATTCATTTCCCCTACGTATATCTTTTTACTATTAATCACCTTAATTTCACATATGTATACAATTTCAGAAATGAAGCAATTGCCTTCCAATGGACATTCGTTAGGTATTCTACAGTTACATGTTTTCTCGATATTTAATTCACCCGATTCAATTCTATTATTACTCATTATTTTATTAATTTTATCATTATTTGAACTTAGCATAGATTTACTTAGATTGGCAGCGGTTGAGAATGAAAGT
>NC_136507.1:42144242-42146742 GCF_053919585.1 Euprymna scolopes
ATCAGAGAGAACTTTGTCATTTACAGCCTTTGATGTGTTGCCGTAGATGGTCGTGTCATCAGCATAGATGTCAACGAATGATTTAAGTATGTGTTTAGGGAGGTCATTGATGTAGATCAGAAAGAGAGTTGGGCCCAGGATTGAACCCTGAGGGACTCCAGCATTAATACTGCAGGCCTCTGATTTTCGTCCATCGACCACTGCTCTTATGAGCCTATCGGAGAGAAATGATTTAATGATTGAGAAAACATTTCCAGTTATACCGTAGCTGGAAATCTTGTGAAGTAGACCCTTATGCCATACCTTGTCGAAGGCTTTTGATATGTCAAGAGCAATTGCCCTAGAAAGGAAGACTTTGTCAAGAGATTCACTAATCCTGTGCGATATAACCGTCAGCACATCTGCGGTAGATCTTGCAGAGCGGAAACCATATTGTGTGTCACTAAGAAGCTTATTTCTGCTGAGGTGGTTGACTATTTCTCTATTTAATATGGATTCCAGCAACTTACTCATAACACACAGGAGACTTATTTGTCTGTACTGAGAGGGAGATGACTTATCACCTGAATTCTTAAATACAGGGCAAACTGATGAGGTCTTCCAGGGAGTCGGAAAGCACTTCTCTTTAAGGCAGTGCTTAAACAATTTCGTAAGTATGGGAGCAAGTTCTGGTTGAAGCTTTTTTAACACTATAATTGGGATGCCGTCAGGGCCAGTTGCTTTACTGGAATCAAGGTTCTTGATTAGCTTGGCGAACTCATGCACGGATATTTTTATGTTACCTAGCGTGTTCTGTGTTATAGGAGGAAATATGGGAAGTTGATAGCCTTCGTCGCATAGAGTAGAATTAGTTGCAAAGTTCTTTGCAAATAGTTTGGCCTTGTCTGATGCTGACAGATGACCTCTGGTCCATTGATAATGGTTGGGATAGAACACACACGTCTGTTCAGGATCCTATTTGTTATTTGCCAAAATTGATGGGAACCAAGCCGCTGATCAGCTACCTTGGATTTAACAGACTGGACATATAGCTCTCTTGCATTTTTTAATACTCTTTTACAGTGGTTGCTGGCAGTCCTGAAAGCAGCTTTAGTCTCAGTGCATCTATTACGTTGGTAGCTATGGAAAAAGTGATTTCTGTGCGCGATAGCAGCAGCACATTCTGGGGAGAACCATGGCTATATATATTCAAGTCGGTTTCTATTTAACCCATAGTTTGGACCCTAACAGGTACTACCACTTCCGGTCAGAGTGGACCTGGGAGCAATCACAATTAAGATGTGGCTCCACACTCCCCAAAGCCCACAAGCTGGCGTCTCACAATCGGATATAGTTTGTCATACCGAGGAACTCTTCGTTTAGGACGCTTTCTTGAACTATCAATAATGGAGGTCGTGTATAGATATTTTTTGATATTAAATAGAATTACTTTTTAATTAATCGGAATACTATCGATATTTATTAATTAATATATTAGATCAATCGCCAATAAAAGATCTGAAGAAGGTCGAAAGGTGCATCCAATGAAACGTTGTGAAAATCGTACACGAGATGAGAACAGTAGTCCGAGGGATCCAAATAATACGAATAACCAATCCTCATCTACAAAATTCAAAAGAGTAAAAAATAGTTACTTTTTTTAATCATTATTTCAAAGATAAAATGATATTTCCTCGACCGCTACGTCATGCAAGTGAGTTAATGCATCAAGTATGTCACTGGTGTTGTTACATGGTGTTTCTGAACTGAAATTTGACCTTGCGTCGGACGAGGGCTAAGCTTTCTAAACATATCTATGTATACTCGTGCATAACTTCTTCAGTAGAAACCCATGCATACAAAAGCTGATACATACGCGATTGTTTCAAGTAAAATAGCAGCGGAAGGAGAATAAAATGTTAAAAACAAAACGAAATAAAACTCTAAATAAAGCCGGAAAAATACTTGGACAAATATCTGAACAAAAACGTTTAAAGAAAAAGACAAATGTTTCGCAATGCAAACAAGTGTTAAGCAAAGAATGCACGAGTTTCCTTCCTGTCTGGTTTATATAAACAAACCAAGACTAGACCTGACGTCGTTACGTTTATTCCGACGTGGCGTCTTCTGATTGGATACGAAGAACAGCCATTACCTTTTGTCAATATTCGACTATTTTCTTTTCTTTTTTTTTACCAGCGCTCCCTTCTTAATTTACTAACGGCCCCTTTTTTTTATTTTCGATTTCGATTTCACTATGGCTATACATATCATTTTTCAAGTGTCCTCGCGTCAAGATTGCAGTTTTGAAATTCACCAGCTCTGACAACTAGGCTTTAGTAGGGTGTGTTCCAATTCCTGCTATAGCTGTTCATTTGAACCTGAAATCATAAAAAAAATGATAAAATGTATAGCAATAACATACTGAATTCTAAAGTGTCCACAACATTTTTAAATACCTGTACAAAAAGGTTTGGAAAATTATCGAAGGCATCTCGTGTATATATATATATATATATAT
>NC_136507.1:42149242-42170285 GCF_053919585.1 Euprymna scolopes
GAAGTCCTCTTACGACCTCATTCTACACCCCGTCCATTTATTCTATTTTTACCTTCTTGGGTCTTCCGTCATTAACTGACTACTGATTTCCTACACAATCCCATATTCTTACCACCTTCGATCTATACAATAATTATTTCTCCCGTCCATAAATCCGGCCCATCTAATTGGAACACTTTTTATTTACTTTAGACAGGACACTACGTTGCTTTACACTGTGCGCATAATTCACGAAATTATTTTGCTTTAAAACTCTTAGCTTATAATGTTTTCTGGTAAAGCTATTACACTCCTAAAATAAACTAGATAATCTTTTTTCTAACACGTAACTTACATTTATCGTTTGCTTAATTGGGAATCCATTGGCGAGTTTGCGAGCACGGTAATGAACGAGAAAGAGAAAGAGAGAGAGAGGCAGAGAGAGAGAGAGAGATGCAGAGAGAGAAAGAGAGAGAGAGAGGCAGAGAGAGAGAGAGAGAGAGAGGCAGAGGCAGAGAGAAACACTTATATCTGTTTTACATTAAACACTTTTCTCTCATCTTGGGGAGGCCTTATGTTTTGACAAGCTTCTGGGCTTGACCTTTACTCCTGATTTTAAATGGAACACATACATTAAATCCGTTGCCAAGGCCGCTGGAAAAATGGTAGGATCCTTCTATCGATCCAGTAGATCGATCACTGCTGATGCAATTCTCTATCTATATAACAGCCAGGTACATCCAGTACTGCTGCCACATCTGGGCAGGAGCTGCTAGAAAGTACTTCTCATGCCTTAATAGAGTTCAAAATAGACTTCGTAGACTCGTAGGGGATGTCCTTTTCTCTTCCCTGCAACCTCTTTCTCACAGAAGAGATGTTGCGAGTTTGTCTCTGCTTTATCGTTATTTTCATGGCAAATGCTCGGCTGAGCTCCAATCTATGCCCCCCTCACCAGACTTTCGCAAGAAACACCCGTCTAGTAGAAAATACTATCACTAATTTCCCCCACTCTTTATCTGTGCCTAAACCTAAACGTAGATTCCATGAACAGAGCTTCTTTTTAGAACTGCACGCCTGTGGAATTATCTTCACTTTTCCTTCTTTCCAGCTGACTACAATATGGTTATCTTCAAGTCTAACGTAAACAAGTTTTTGATGAACCGTTCCATATAAGTTAACAAATTTACCGAATCTCCATTATTAACGATTACTATATTGTCCAATTTCTACTGTACACTCTCTAACCCTTATCCTCGAGATGCCTCTTGGCCTTGATAAGTGGTGCCGCCTATGTAAAAAAAAAAAAAAGAAAAAAGAAAAGATTACACTACAGACAACATTTTCGTTGAAATCTTAAGTGCCGCTTGTTATGGATTCAGTTGAATACGATAATAAACATCACTTTGCTGGTACTTAGGCACTTATGTTACCTGGCTAGCGGCTGTTTTGTAACTATTATGTATTTTCACTTAACAATTTAGTAAACAAAAAAGATATCGTAAAAGTTGAGTTTATACATATATAATCATTTTATTATATATATTTTTGAGAGGGGTAACTTAGCGAGATATACGACCGTTTGATTAAATTCATAACTTTATTTTAAGTTGCGTGCACTTACGTTACCTTACCGAACTGGCGGGTGTATTATAACTATTATGTACTTTCATCTAACAATTTCATAAAAATACAAAGATATTGTAAAGCTTGAATTTAACTTGAAAATACTATTTACAAAAAAAAAAAAAAAAAAAAAACGCAGTGCGCACCAATTTATTTTATATATTTCATTTCCTAAGGACCGTTTGAATAAATTCACAATGATTGAAATTTAAAGTGTCGTGTAATTATTTCTAATATATATATATATATATATATATATATATATATATATATATATATATATATATATATATATATATATAATAAATAAATAAATGTTACCTTGACTAAAAGTTCATTATTTTTTATAGAAATCATTACACAACGCTTTAACTTTAAATTATTGTTAATTTATTCAAAGGGTCATTTTGAAATGAAATATGTAAAATAAAGTGGTGCTTATGCACTTATGTTACCGTGCTGGTTTTGAAAATAGTATTTTCAAGTTAAATTCAAGTTCTGCATTTTTTTTTTATTAAATTGTTAGGTGAAAATACAGAGTAGTTACAATACACCCGCTGGTTCGGTAACATAAGTGCATGCACGAACGCTAAGTACCCCCCCTAAAAATATATATATATAATAAAATGATTATATAAATTCACATTTTACAATATCTTTTCTGTTTATTAAATTGTTAGGTTAAAGTACAGAATAGTTAGAAAATGCCCGCCAGCCGGGTAACATAAGTGCATAAATACCAAAAAAGTGATTTTTAATATCGTATTCAGCTAAATCCATAACAAGCGGCACTTGATTAAATATTTTCTTTTATTGTCGCTACACCGTAATCACGTGATAAAAATTTAACCGCCGATTAATTGGGAGGCAAAAGAGTTACGAGAACCAAGATCGCATTTACATTGTCCGCAAATAAGTAGTTTTTCGAATAAAAAAAATCATTATGGATTACCTATTTTATTTGTGAACTATTTGCGTTTGCATAAAAAACACATTATCATTGTATGTGAATATCCAGATAGGTAGTTTTTCAAATATTAATCAATATAACTTTATTTTTTACTATTAGAATAAAAAAATCCCGTTGGGTTTAATTAAGGTGATTAAACACAAAGTTATATTATATAAACTACAGTTGCAAAATTATTAAAAAACTAAAAAAAAAATTGGCTTGCATATGCATTTGTTACCTATTTGCTTTATAAAAAGACTAATATTTAAAAGAAGTTTTCGGGCAATGTAGTCACCGACCTTCCTTTTTTGTTTCTTTTTTTACAGTTTTTTCTTGATCGATGCACGCCCTATAATTAAAAGGGGAACTTAAAGGTAAACACGGATATATTACAAACACGGATTACTTACAAACACCTTCCTCTAACATGTTCAGAATGGCTTTCAAAATAACATTATTTCAGCATGGTAACAAAAATTACATAAGTACCCAACATTTACATTTTTTATGACCGACACTGCACACCCAAAACATTTACATTTTTTTCGACCAACACTGCACACCCAAAACATTTACATTTTTTTCGACCAACACTGCACACCCAAAACATTTACATTTTTTTCGACCAACACTGCATACCCAAAACATTTACATTTTTTTCGACCAACACTGCACACCCAAAACATTTACATTTTTTTCGACCGACACTGCACACCCAAAACATTTACATTTTTTTCGACCAACACTGCACACCCAAAACATTTACATTTTTTTCGACCAACACTGCACACCCAAAACATTTACATTTTTTTCGACCAACACTGCACACCCAAAACATTTACATTTTTTTCGACCAACACTGCATACCCAAAACATTTACATTTTTTTCGACCAACACTGCACACCCAAAACATTTACATTTTTTTCGACCGACACTGCACACCCAAAACATTTACATTTTTTTCGACCAACACTGCACACCCAAAACATTTACATTTTTTTCGACCAACACTGCACACCCAAAACATTTACATTTTTTTCGACCAACACTGCATACCCAAAACATTTACATTTTTTTCGACCAACACTGCATACCCAAAACATTTACATTTTTTTCGACCAACACTGCACACCCAAAACATTTACATTTTTTTCGACCGACACTGCACACCCAAAACATTTACATTTTTTTCGACCAACACTGCACACCCAAAACATTTACATTTTTTTCGACCAACACTGCACACCCAAAACATTTACATTTTTTTCGACCGACACTGCACACCCAAAACATTTACATTTTTTTCGACCAACACTGCATACCCAAAACATTTACATTTTTTTCGACCAACACTGCACACCCAAAACATTTACATTTTTTTCGACCGACACTGCACACCCAAAACATTTACATTTTTTTCGACCAACACTGCACACCCAAAATTGCAAGATTGGTTCCTAGTATTTGCGCGTGGGAATCATGACAACGATTATCAAGATTAAATTTGGTGCAGATATTTTGACAACCCGCCCTCCACAAAATAAGGTGTCTATTCCGATATCCGTTCTTAACAGGGGTAGATTGTGGGTGTCCATTCCAAGAGCCATTCTTACCATGAGGATTTTGGGAATGTCTATTCCAAAAACCGTTCTTAACATGAGGAGGTTGTGGTTTGGGGGTTGGGCAATACCAACAACAGCCGTACTTAAAGTTTTTACGAGGATGGGGCATGCTTCTACCGGGCAACGCTGGTTAACGGATCATGCTAATAATAATAATAATAATAATAATAATAATAATAATAATAATAATAATAATATTTCAAAGTCAAAACTAATTAAAGTTAAATGTTTAATATATAGATTCTGACTGAGAAAACAGAAATGCTCCCCCCTTTGTCAGAAACTTCGCTTATTTAATGTGAAGAATAATGTAAAAAAAATATAAGAGAAGTGAGAGCTCCGATGCTGCCGAAAGTAAACCCAGGGTCCACTGTATACTCCCCTGAAGACAAAAATCAGGGAAATGATAAGAATTATAAAAAGAATAAGAATAAAAAAAAGAGGAGGAAGGGGGGATAGAAGAAGAAGAAGAAGAGGAGGAGGAGGAGGAGGAGGAGGAGGAGTTAGGTAGGTTCCTGGAATGACAAAGTTCAAATTTGCATAAACCCAACGGACGTGTTATACCGTCACTACGGTCCCCTACTCCAAACAATAAAACTAAATAGAATAAATAAAATCTCAGTTAGTTTTGTCTCACAAGACGTCTCATCGCGCGTCAATATCATCCATAGTTAAATGGAAAATTTTGGACTGAAACTTACGATAGGTAAAGAAAAACAATATCACAAGTTGATGCATTTGTTGAAAGCAGTACCCCCCCCCCGCCTTCTAAACTCCAACCCTAACCTCAACCATAACGGTGGTAGAGGCGGTTGTACCGTGGTAATATCAGATTTACCCGGCTAGCAAGGCTCAGGTGAAAATCCAGGAGGAGTCGGGATCAGGATCCGTTGTCCTCTGGTCGTTTGTCTTTGAACATGTCAAGCAAAGCTGTAGCAGAATGGAATGAAAATGGCGACGTTTTTTCTATGCTATTCTTTGCGTGTTTTGTAGAAAACCTTCCTCGTTGTTCTAGGTGATGGAGGTAAACATATAGCCGCAGGTTAACAAATAGTTGCGACTAACGAGAAGGACTTTATGCAGTCCAAACAATTCTGAGATCATATTAGATCAAGGTCAGGCCCGCCAAACAAACCAGCAAGCAAAAATCTATCAGCAGCAGTGAATGTTGTTTTTATGTATCAGCATTCGATTAGATAAAAGCTCAACTCAGCAGTTTTATTTAACCAATCACAGCGTAAAATGTTCAGTTCCGAAAATTCGCGCATACTGTAAACGTCAAAACACAGCTTTCATTCCGTTTTCTTTCAGAGACAACACACAGCAATCTCACGAGCAAAACAAGCACGCTAATATATATACGCATGTTTACGGTGTTTATTCTATTTGAACATGCTGTTATATGTAAATGCACACGGTGTCAGCTGAAATTAACATGTGTCCTAAAATTATCTTTACAGACAAGATATCTTTTCACCTTAAATGTCCTAAGACTCCCTGAACTTTTATATTGAACAAATATTGTCCGTTAGAGTACTCGTAAAACAAGTACAGTGATGCAACATTGCAGTGATGGGATAGGGGTTGGAGCTTGATAGACAGTGTGGAACGTATTAGATTAGACAAAATTAGATGAAAATCAAATCGTTTGGTATTGCTGGACATATACTTAACACAAATCTTTCTTAGATAAGAGAAAAATCCAGGTTGTCCTTGATGGTCGTACATTAAAACAACATGATATAAATGCGGATGTGCCACAGGGATCAATCCTTGGACCCTTATTATTCCTGATATTCATAAATGATCTCCCTGATTAAATTTTCTCTGAGATGAGAATATTTGTTGAGGACACCACGCTCTATAACAGACACTATAAGAGGTAAAATTAATGAATACATATCTAAGGAAATTGCTAAAACTCCAGAGGAAAGCCTCCAGTCTGTAGTGGAATGGGGCCATAACTGGTCGATAATGTTCAATGTTGGCAAGACTAAGCTTATTTCCTTTAATAATTACAAGAAACCTTCTCAACCACTGATTGCCATGGCGAATGATACACTGCTTGTACGGACTTCCCTGAAGCTCCTAGAGCTCACATTCACAGAGAACATGAATTGGAACAAATAAATTGAGGACATTGCCAAGGCTGCTGCGAGGAAGGTGGACTCTCTTTACCGTGCTAACAGGCTACTCACACCTGAGAGTATCCTGTGTCTCTACAAGGCCACGGTTCGCCCATGCATTTTTTTTTTTTTTTTTTTTTTTTTTACACAGTGATCACCACTTATCAAGGCCCGGAAGCCACTCAGGGATAAGGGTTATTGCAAGTACATTACGTTAGTGTGGAGATTTGATAGAGTGTTTACTTAAGGGGGCAGGGGGCGGTTCATTAGGAATTTGTTAACATTAGACTTGAAGACATCCAAGTTGGAGTCCGGAGGGAAGCAGGCAGACGGAACAGAGTTCCACAGGCGTGCAGTTCTAAGAAAGAAGCTTTGTTCATGGAATCCGCGTTTTGATTTAGGCACAGATATAGAGTGGGGGAAATTTTTCACAGTGGATTCAGCTAGACGGGTGTTTTTCGTGAAAGATTGGCGAGGGGGGACCAGGGATTGGAGTATTGTTGGCACATCTGGGTTGGTGCATCTGCCACTAGTCTCTCACTTCTAGACAGAGTTTAAAAAAAAAAGTCGCCCACCTAATAGGTCTTGAACTATCAACTAAACTCCAACTACTGTCCAATCGCCGAAACTTGGCATCTTTGTGCCCGTTTTATAAGTATTTCAATGGCAAGTGCTCTGATGAATCTTGAGCACTAGTACCCCCTCGATGACAATACCTCTGACAAACATGACAAAAGCAAAATCCCACCCCTAGAGATCCTTAGATGCTGTAAAGCCTTCTATGCAAGTAGCTTATGCAGAAATTAAAATGTAATGTGAACAGACATCTCGCTGTCCAACTTCATAAATAGTATTCCTGCAAATCTTGTCCCAAATAGTAGCCCCTAACGACTAAGTGGGTCTGTGCCTTATTTGGAATGAAACGGCAATTAAAAAAAAGATGCTTTTCTTTTGAACTTGTGTAAGAGAGAGAGAGAGAGTGAGTGAGAGAGAGAGCGAGAGAGAGAGAGAGAGAGAGAGAGAGAGAGAGATGCTTGGCGACCCAGTCCAGAGGTGGCAACAAAACTCCATGCATAGGCAAATAGTGGCTTTGTCAACTATGAGTGATTTTCTTACCCGGTATAGGGAGCCCACATTTTTTGCAGTAGACTTGACTGTATCTTCTATGTATTTGTTCCAATACATGTTATATAAATGTTAGACTGTAAAGCTTGAACGTTGAACTTTCAGATACGGTGCTATTAGCCATGGCAATCGGTGGTTGAAAAGGTTCCTTACAATTGTTCTAGGAAAGAAGCTTTGTCTTAGTAGCATTAAATGTAATCATTCAACTTTTCCTGCCTGTTCCACTACTGACTAAAGATCATTTTCTATGAATCCAACCGTTGCCTTGGATATGTGTACGTTCGTTTTGTCCACATGTCTATTAAAAAGCGTAGTGTGATTAGCAAATACACATCTTGATTGCAATTGTTGTATCAAGGAGTTCATTTATCAAAATCAAGAATAATAAATATCCAAGGATCAAGCCCTGGCTTACACCACCATTAATGTTATCTTGTTTAGAGGTACGATCACCGAGAACGATCTGCATCTTTCTTTTAGCTAAGAAAGATCCGCTTATATTAAATACTAGCGGGGTGACCCGACGTTGCCCGGGATTGACTGATGATCAACAAATGTTTCACACTCCCATACTTTTATTGTCATCGAAATCGGTGAAATCACTCTTCAATCAAATCGATTGATTGCGTGTTATATTTGTGGTCTTATGGCAATGCACCAGGCGGAAGCTCACGTTTCTTCTACAGTGACTAAGTTCACAATGCATTGTAGTTTAAATTGCACTGTAGAGAACCTACTGTTGATTTTATAAAATTATTTTCATACATAATGGCTTGAATTAAAGTTTGAAATACAAAAATCAAATATCATACTCTTGGGTAATTGACACCCCTACATTCACGATAATATGAACCCGTTTGGTCCTATGTAAGCCAGCCATTTCTGCTCTCGAAGTGTTACTGCTTATCGTGAACACCAGGACTATTTTACCTTAATATTGTGACCCCTAAGTAGGACCACAACATTCTTCAATTGTGCTTTAAACAGAAATAATCATTTAGAAGATGCCCCTGTTATATCAAAGAACGTATTGTTGATTTTATATGCTTGACCTTACTGATTGTGCAGTGATAATGGCTTGAATTTCAGTTTAAAATGAAAATATCAAGTATCATGGTGTAATTGTGCTTTAAACAGACTATTCATTTCGAACTCGCCCCTGTCATATCAAAAAACCTACTGTTGAATTTATATGTCGGGTCTTTCCGCTGTTGTGGCAATAAAACTTCTCAGATGCACTTGTGATCTAAGGTTGTGTAAGGTGTTAACTTTGGTCAAAATGGCCTGTTCATTTTCTCATCGGATTATTTTGATTATCGATAATTATCAAAGACATTCCTATACAAAACCCATCTAAGAACACTGCCAGGCATATAATGTGCCTCCGTGTTTTGGAGTCCATAGGGAACGAACTCACAGACACACAGACAAAGTTCTTTTTATATAATGGTAGAGATGGAGACAGATAAAATATTCACTTGGTAATAGTGTAGGAAAAATTATGTACTGTGCCTCCGTGTTTTGGAGTCCATAGGGAACGAACTCACAGACACACAGACAAAGTTCCTTTTATATAATGGTAAAGATGGAGACAGAAATAAAATATTCGCTTGGTAATAGTGTAGGAAAAATTATGTACTGTGCCTCCGTGTTTTGGAGTCCATAGGGAACGAACTCACAGACACACAGACAAAGTTCCTTTTATATAATGGTAGAGATGGAGACAGAAATAAAATATTCGCTTGGTAATAGTGTAGGAAAAATTATGTACTGTGCCTCTGTGTTTTGGAGTCCATAAGGAACGAACTCACAGACACACAGACAAAGTTCCTTTTATATAATGGTAGAGATGGAGACAGAAATAAAATATTCGCTTGGTAATAGTGTAGGAAAAATTATGTACTGTGCCTCCGTGTTTTGGAGTCCATAAGGAACGAACTCACAGACACACAGACAAAGTTCCTTTTATATAATGGTAGAGATGGAGACAGAAATAAAATATTCGCTTGGTAATAGTGTAGGAAAAATTATGTACTGTGCCTCCGTGTTTTGGAGTCCATAAGGAACGAACTCACAGACACACAGACAAAGTTCCTTTTATATAATGGTAGAGATGGAGACAGAAATAAAATATTCGCTTGGTAATAGTGTAGGAAAAATTATGTACTGTGCCTCCGTGTTTTGGAGTCCATAAGGAACGAACTCACAGACACACAGACAAAGTTCCTTTTATATAATGGTAGAGATGGAGACAGAAATAAAATATTCGCTTGGTAATAGTGTAGGAAAAATTATGTACTGTGCCTCCGTGTTTTGGAGTCCATAGGGAACGAATTCACAGACACACAGACAAAGTTCCTTTTATATAATGGTAGAGATGGAGACAGAAATAAAATATTCGCTTGGTAATAGTGTAGGAAAAATTATGTACTGTGCCTCCGTGTTTTGGAGTCCATAGGGAACGAATTCACAGACACACAGACAAAGTTCCTTTTATATAATGGTAGAGATGGAGACAGAAATAAAATATTCGCTTGGTAATAGTGTAGGAAAAATTATGTACTGTGCCTCCGTGTTTTGGAGTCCATAGGGAACGAATTCACAGACACACAGACAAAGTTCCTTTTATATAATGGTAGAGATGGAGACAGAAATAAAATATTCGCTTGGTAATAGTGTAGGAAAAATTATGTACTGTGCCTCCGTGTTTTGTAGTCCATAGGGAACGAATTCACAGACACACAGACAAAGTTCCTTTTATATAATGGTAGAGATGGAGACAGAAATAAAATATTCGCTTGGTAATAGTGTAGGAAAAATTATGTACTGTGCCTCCGTGTTTTGGAGTCCATAGGGAACGAATTCACAGACACACAGACAAAGTTCCTTTTATATAATGGTAGAGATGGAGACAGAAATAAAATATTCGCTTGGTAATAGTGTAGGAAAAATTATGTACTGTGCCTCCGTGTTTTGGAGTCCATAGGGAACGAATTCACAGACACACAGACAAAGTTCCTTTTATATAATGGTAGAGATGGAGACAGAAATAAAATATTCGCTTGGTAATAGTGTAGGAAAAATTATGTACTGTGCCTTCGTGTTTTGGAGTCCATAGGGAACGAATTCACAGACACACAGACAAAGTTCCTTTTATATAATGGTAGAGATGGAGACAGAAATAAAATATTCGCTTGGTAATAGTGTAGGAAAAATTATGTACTGTGCCTCCGTGTTTTGGAGTCCATAGGGAACGAATTCACAGACACACAGACAAAGTTCCTTTTATATAATGGTAGAGATGGAGACAGAAATAAAATATTCGCTTGGTAATAGTGTAGGAAAAATTATGTACTGTGCCTCCGTGTTTTGGAGTCCATAGGGAACGAATTCACAGACACACAGACAAAGTTCCTTTTATATAATGGTAGAGATGGAGACAGAAATAAAATATTCGCTTGGTAATAGTGTAGGAAAAATTATGTACTGTGCCTCCGTGTTTTGGAGTCCATAAGGAACGAACTCACAGACACACAGACAAAGTTCCTTTTATATAATGGTAGAGATGGAGACAGAAATAAAATATTCGCTTGGTAATAGTGTAGGAAAAATTATGTACTGTGCCTCCGTGTTTTGGAGTCCATAGGGAACGAACTCACAGACACACAGACAAAGTTCTTTTTATATAATGGTAGAGATGGAGACAGAGATAAAATATTCGCTTGGTAATAGTGTAGGAAATATTATGTACTGTGCCTCCGTGTTTTGGAGTCCATAGGGAACGAACTCACAGACACACAGACAAAGTTCCTTTTATATAATGGTAGAGATGGAGACAGAGATAAAATATTCGCTTGGTAATAGTGTAGGAAAAATTATGTACTGTGCCTCCGTGTTTTGGAGTCCATAGGGAACGAACTAACAGACACACAGACAAAGTTCCTTTTATATAATGGTAGAGATGGAGACAGAAATAAAATATTCGCTTGGTAATAGTGTAGGAAAAATTATGTACTGTGCCTCCGTGTTTTGGAGTCCATAAGGAACGAACTCACAGACACACAGACAAAGTTCCTTTTATATAATGGTAGAGATGGAGACAGAAATAAAATATTCGCTTGGTAATAGTGTAGGAAAAATTATGTACTGTGCCTCCGTGTTTTGGAGTCCATAAGGAACGAACTCACAGACACACAGACAAAGTTCCTTTTATATAATGGTAGAGATGGAGACAGAGATAAAATATTCGCTTGGTAATAGTGTAGGAAAAATTATGTACTGTGCCTCCGTGTTTTGGAGTCCATAGGGAACGAACTCACAGACACACAGACAAAGTTCCTTTTATATAATGGTAGAGATGGAGACAGAGATAAAATATTCGCTTGGTAATAGTGTAGGGAAAATTATGTACTGTGCCTCCGTGTTTTGGAGTCCATAGGGAACGAACTCACAGACACACAGACAAAGTTCCTTTTATATAATGGTAGAGATGGAGACAGAGATAAAATATTCGCTTGGTAATAGTGTAGGAAAAATTATGTACTGTGCCTCCGTGTTTTGGAGTCCATAGGGAACGAACTCACAGACACACAGACAAAGTTCCTTTTATATAATGGTAGAGATGGAGACAGAAATAAAATATTCGCTTGGTAATAGTGTAGGAAAAATTATGTACTGTGCCTCCGTGTTTTGGAGTCCATAGGGAACGAACTCACAGACACACAGACAAAGTTCTTTTTATATAATGGTAGAGATGGTGACAGAAATAAAATATTCGCTTGGTAATAGTGTAGGAAAAATTATGTACTGTGCCTCCGTGTTTTGGAGTCCATAGGGAACGAACTCACAGACACACAGACAAAGTTCTTTTTATATAATGGTAGAGATGGAGACAGAAATAAAATATTCGCTTGGTAATAGTGTAGGAAAAATTATGTACTGTGCCTCCGTGTTTTGGAGTCCATAAGGAACGAACTCACAGACACACAGACAAAGTTCCTTTTATATAATGGTAGAGATGGAGACAGAGATAAAATATTCGCTTGGTAATAGTGTAGGAAAAATTATGTACTGTGCCTCCGTGTTTTGGAGTCCATAGGGAACGAACTCACAGACACACAGACAAAGTTCCTTTTATATAATGGTAGAGATGGAGACAGAAATAAAATATTCGCTTGGTAATAGTGTAGGAAAAATTATGTACTGTGCCTCCGTGTTTTGGAGTCCATAGGGAACGAACTCACAGACACACAGACAAAGTTCCTTTTATATAATGGTAGAGATGGAGACAGAAATAAAATATTCGCTTGGTAATAGTGTAGGAAAAATTATGTACTGTGCCTCCGTGTTTTGGAGTCCATAAGGAACGAACTCACAGACACACAGACAAAGTTCCTTTTATATAATGGTAGAGATGGAGACAGAAATAAAATATTCGCTTGGTAATAGTGTAGGAAAAATTATGTACTGTGCCTCCGTGTTTTGGAGTCCATAAGGAACGAACTCACAGACACACAGACAAAGTTCCTTTTATATAATGGTAGAGATGGAGACAGAAATAAAATATTCGCTTGGTAATAGTGTAGGAAAAATTATGTACTGTGCCTCCGTGTTTTGGAGTCCATAGGGAACGAACTCACAGACACACAGACAAAGTTCTTTTTATATAATGGTAGAGATGGAGACAGAGATAAAATATTCGCTTGGTAATAGTGTAGGAAAAATTATGTACTGTGCCTCCGTGTTTTGGAGTCCATAGGGAACGAACTCACAGACACACAGACAAAGTTCCTTTTATATAATGGTAGAGATGGAGACAGAGATAAAATATTCGCTTGGTAATAGTGTAGGAAAAATTATGTACTGTGCCTCCGTGTTTTGGAGTCCATAGGGAACGAACTCACAGACACACAGACAAAGTTCCTTTTATATAATGGTAGAGATGGAGACAGAAATAAAATATTCGCTTGGTAATAGTGTAGGAAAAATTATGTACTGTGCCTCCGTGTTTTGGAGTCCATAAGGAACGAACTCACAGACACACAGACAAAGTTCCTTTTAGATAATGGTAGAGATGGAGACAGAAATAAAATATTCGCTTGGTAATAGTGTAGGAAAAATTATGTACTGTGCCTCCGTGTTTTGGAGTCCATAAGGAACGAACTCACAGACACACAGACAAAGTTCCTTTTATATAATGGTAGAGATGGAGACAGAGATTAAATATTCGCTTGGTAATAGTGTAGGAAAAATTATGTACTGTGCCTCCGTGTTTTGGAGTCCATAGGGAACGAACTCACAGACACACAGACAAAGTTCCTTTTATATAATGGTAGAGATGGAGACAGAGATAAAATATTCGCTTGGTAATAGTGTAGGAAAAATTATGTACTGTGCCTCCGTGTTTTGGAGTCCATAGGGAACGAACTCACAGACACACAGACAAAGTTCCTTTTATATAATGGTAGAGATGGGGACAGAGATAAAATATTCGCTTGGTAATAGTGTAGGAAAAATTATGTACTGTGCCTCCGTGTTTTGGAGTCCATAGGGAACGAACTCACAGACACACAGACAAAGTTCCTTTTATATAATGGTAGAGATGGAGACAGAAATAAAATATTCGCTTGGTAATAGTGTAGGAAAAATTATGTACTGTGCCTCCGTGTTTTGGAGTCCATAGGGAACGAACTCACAGACACACAGACAAAGTTCTTTTTATATAATGGTAGAGATGGAGACAGAAATAAAATATTCGCTTGGTAATAGTGTAGGAAAAATTATGTACTGTGCCTCCGTGTTTTGGAGTCCATAAGGAACGAATTCACAGACACACAGACAAAGTTCCTTTTATATAATGGTAGAGATGGAGACAGAGATAAAATATTCGCTTGGTAATAGTGTAGGAAAAATTATGTACTGTGCCTCCGTGTTTTGGAGTCCATAGGGAACGAACTCACAGACACACAGACAAAGTTCCTTTTATATAATGGTAGAGATGGAGACAGAAATAAAATATTCGCTTGGTAATAGTGTAGGAAAAATTATGTACTGTGCCTCCGTGTTTTGGAGTCCATAGGGAACGAACTCACAGACACACAGACAAAGTTCTTTTTATATAATGGTAGAGATGGAGACAGAAATAAAATATTCGCTTGGTAATAGTGTAGGAAAAATTATGTACTGTGCCTCCGTATTTTGGAGTCCATAAGGAACGAACTCACAGACACACAGACAAAGTTCCTTTTATATAATGGTAGAGATGGAGACAGAGATAAAATATTCGCTTGGTAATAGTGTAGGAAAAATTATGTACTGTGCCTCCGTGTTTTGGAGTCCATAGGGAACGAACTCACAGACACACAGACAAAGTTCCTTTTATATAATGGTAGAGATGGAGACAGAAATAAAATATTCGCTTGGTAATAGTGTAGGAAAAATTATGTACTGTGCCTCCGTGTTTTGGAGTCCATAGGGAACGAACTCACAGACACACAGACAAAGTTCCTTTTATATAATGGTAGAGATGGAGACAGAAATAAAATATTCGCTTGGTAATAGTGTAGGAAAAATTATGTACTGTGCCTCCGTGTTTTGGAGTCCATAAGGAACGAACTCACAGACACACAGACAAAGTTCCTTTTATATAATGGTAGAGATGGAGACAGAAATAAAATATTCGCTTGGTAATAGTGTAGGAAAAATTATGTACTGTGCCTCCGTGTTTTGGAGTCCATAAGGAACGAACTCACAGACACACAGACAAAGTTCTTTTTATATAATGGTAGAGATGGAGACAGAAATAAAATATTCGCTTGGTAATAGTGTAGGAAAAATTATGTACTGTGCCTCCGTGTTTTGGAGTCCATAGGGAACGAACTCACAGACACACAGACAAAGTTCCTTTTATATAATGTGAGATGGAGACAGAAATAAAATATTCGCTTGGTAATAGTGTAGGAAAAATTATGTACTGTGCCTCCGTGTTTTGGAGTCCATAGGGAACGAACTCACAGACACACAGACAAAGTTCCTTTTATATAATGGTAGAGATGGAGACAGAAATAAAATATTCGCTTGGTAATAGTGTAGGAAAAATTATGTACTGTGCCTCCGTGTTTTGGAGTCCATAGGGAACGAACTCACAGACACACAGACAAAGTTCTTTTTATATAATGGTAGAGATGGAGACAGAAATAAAATATTCGCTTGGTAATAGTGTAGGAAAAATTATGTACTGTGCCTCCGTGTTTTGGAGTCCATAAGGAACGAATTCACAGACACACAGACAAAGTTCTTTTTATATAATGGTAGAGATGGAGACAGAAATAAAATATTCGCTTGGTAATAGTGTAGGAAAAATTATGTACTGTGCCTCCGTGTTTTGGAGTCCATAAGGAACGAACTCACAGACACACAGACAAAGTTCCTTTTATATAATGGTAGAGATGGAGACAGAAATAAAATATTCGCTTGGTAATAGTGTAGGAAAAATTATGTACTGTGCCTCCGTGTTTTGGAGTCCATAGGGAACGAACTCACAGACACACAGACAAAGTTCCTTTTATATAATGGTAGAGATGGAGACAGAAATAAAATATTCGCTTGGTAATAGTGTAGGAAAAATTATGTACTGTGCCTCCGTGTTTTGGAGTCCATAGGGAACGAACTCACAGACACACAGACAAAGTTCTTTTTATATAATGGTAGAGATGGAGACAGAAATAAAATATTCGCTTGGTAATAGTGTAGGAAAAATTATGTACTGTGCCTCCGTATTTTGGAGTCCATAAGGAACGAACTCACAGACACACAGACAAAGTTCCTTTTATATAATGGTAGAGATGGAGACAGAGATAAAATATTCGCTTGGTAATAGTGTAGGAAAAATTATGTACTGTGCCTCCGTGTTTTGGAGTCCATAGGGAACGAACTCACAGACACACAGACAAAGTTCCTTTTATATAATGGTAGAGATGGAGACAGAAATAAAATATTCGCTTGGTAATAGTGTAGGAAAAATTATGTACTGTGCCTCCGTGTTTTGGAGTCCATAGGGAACGAACTCACAGACACACAGACAAAGTTCCTTTTATATAATGGTAGAGATGGAGACAGAAATAAAATATTCGCTTGGTAATAGTGTAGGAAAAATTATGTACTGTGCCTCCGTGTTTTGGAGTCCATAAGGAACGAACTCACAGACACACAGACAAAGTTCCTTTTATATAATGGTAGAGATGGAGACAGAAATAAAATATTCGCTTGGTAATAGTGTAGGAAAAATTATGTACTGTGCCTCCGTGTTTTGGAGTCCATAAGGAACGAACTCACAGACACACAGACAAAGTTCTTTTTATATAATGGTAGAGATGGAGACAGAAATAAAATATTCGCTTGGTAATAGTGTAGGAAAAATTATGTACTGTGCCTCCGTGTTTTGGAGTCCATAGGGAACGAACTCACAGACACACAGACAAAGTTCCTTTTATATAATGTGAGATGGAGACAGAAATAAAATATTCGCTTGGTAATAGTGTAGGAAAAATTATGTACTGTGCCTCCGTGTTTTGGAGTCCATAGGGAACGAACTCACAGACACACAGACAAAGTTCCTTTTATATAATGGTAGAGATGGAGACAGAAATAAAATATTCGCTTGGTAATAGTGTAGGAAAAATTATGTACTGTGCCTCCGTGTTTTGGAGTCCATAGGGAACGAACTCACAGACACACAGACAAAGTTCTTTTTATATAATGGTAGAGATGGAGACAGAAATAAAATATTCGCTTGGTAATAGTGTAGGAAAAATTATGTACTGTGCCTCCGTGTTTTGGAGTCCATAAGGAACGAATTCACAGACACACAGACAAAGTTCTTTTTATATAATGGTAGAGATGGAGACAGAAATAAAATATTCGCTTGGTAATAGTGTAGGAAAAATTATGTACTGTGCCTCCGTGTTTTGGAGTCCATAGGGAACGAACTCACAGACACACAGACAAAGTTCCTTTTATATAATGGTAGAGATGGAGACAGAAATAAAATATTCACTTGGTAATAGTGTAGGAAAAATTATGTACTGTGCCTCCGTGTTTTGGAGTCCATAAGGAACGAACTCACAGACAAACAGACAAAGTTCCTTTTATATAATGGTAGAGATGGAGACAGAAATAAAATATTCACTTGGTAATAGTGTAGGAAAAATTATGTACTGTGCCTCCGTGTTTTGGAGTCCATAAGGAACGAACTCACAGACACACAGACAAAGTTCCTTTTATATAATGGTAGAGATGGAGACAGAAATAAAATATTCGCTTGGTAATAGTGTAGGAAAAATTATGTACTGTGCCTCCGTGTTTTGGAGTCCATAAGGAACGAACTCACAGACACACAGACAAAGTTCCTTTTATATAATGGTAGAGATGAAGACAGAAATAAAATATTCGCTTGGTAATAGTGTAGGAAAAATTATGTACTGTGCCTCCGTGTTTTGGAGTCCATAAGGAACGAATTCACAGACACACAGACAAAGTTCCTTTTATATAATGGTAGAGATGGAGACAGAAATAAAATATTCGCTTGGTAATAGTGTAGGAAAAATTATGTACTGTGCCTCCGTGTTTTGGAGTCCATAGGGAACGAACTCACAGACACACAGACAAAGTTCTTTTTATATAATGGTAGAGATGGAGACAGAAATAAAATATTCGCTTGGTAATAGTGTAGGAAAAATTATGTACTGTGCCTCCGTGTTTTGGAGTCCATAAGGAACGAACTCACAGACACACAGACAAAGTTCCTTTTATATAATGGTAGAGATGGAGACAGAAATAAAATATTCACTTGGTAATAGTGTAGGAAAAATTATGTACTGTGCCTCCGTGTTTTGGAGTCCATAGGGAACGAACTCACAGACACACAGACAAAGTTCCTTTTATATAATGGTAGAGATGGAGACAGAAATAAAATATTCGCTTGGTAATAGTGTAGGAAAAATTATGTACTGTGCCTCCGTGTTTTGGAGTCCATAAGGAACGAACTCACAGACACACAGACAAAGTTCCTTTTATATAATGGTAGAGATGGAGACAGAAATAAAATATTCGCTTGGTAATAGTGTAGGAAAAATTATGTACTGTGCCTCCGTGTTTTGGAGTCCATAAGGAACGAACTCACAGACACACAGACAAAGTTCCTTTTATATAATGGTAGAGATGGAGACAGAAATAAAATATTCACTTGGTAATAGTGTAGGAAAAATTATGTACTGTGCCTCCGTGTTTTGGAGTCCATAGGGAACGAACTCACAGACACACAGACAAAGTTCCTTTTATATAATGGTAGAGATGGAGACAGAAATAAAATATTCGCTTGGTAATAGTGTAGGAAAAATTATGTACTGTGCCTCCGTGTTTTGGAGTCCATAAGGAACGAACTCACAGACACACAGACAAAGTTCCTTTTATATAATGGTAGAGATGGAGACAGAAATAAAATATTCGCTTGGTAATAGTGTAGGAAAAATTATGTACTGTGCCTCCGTGTTTTGGAGTCCATAAGGAACGAATTCACAGACACACAGACAAAGTTCCTTTTATATAATGGTAGAGATGGAGACAGAAATAAAATATTCGCTTGGTAATAGTGTAGGAAAAATTATGTACTGTGCCTCCGTGTTTTGGAGTCCATAGGGAACGAACTCACAGACACACAGACAAAGTTCTTTTTATATAATGGTAGAGATGGAGACAGAAATAAAATATTCGCTTGGTAATAGTGTAGGAAAAATTATGTACTGTGCCTCCGTGTTTTGGAGTCCATAAGGAACGAACTCACAGACACACAGACAAAGTTCCTTTTATATAATGGTAGAGATGGAGACAGAAATAAAATATTCACTTGGTAATAGTGTAGGAAAAATTATGTACTGTGCCTCCGTGTTTTGGAGTCCATAGGGAACGAACTCACAGACACACAGACAAAGTTCCTTTTATATAATGGTAGAGATGGAGACAGAAATAAAATATTCGCTTGGTAATAGTGTAGGAAAAATTATGTACTGTGCCTCCGTGTTTTGGAGTCCATAAGGAACGAACTCACAGACACACAGACAAAGTTCCTTTTATATAATGGTAGAGATGGAGACAGAAATAAAATATTCGCTTGGTAATAGTGTAGGAAAAATTATGTACTGTGCCTCCGTGTTTTGGAGTCCATAAGGAACGAACTCACAGACACACAGACAAAGTTCCTTTTATATAATGGTAGAGATGGAGACAGAAATAAAATATTCACTTGGTAATAGTGTAGGAAAAATTATGTACTGTGCCTCCGTGTTTTGGAGTCCATAGGGAACGAACTCACAGACACACAGACAAAGTTCCTTTTATATAATGGTAGAGATGGAGACAGAAATAAAATATTCGCTTGGTAATAGTGTAGGAAAAATTATGTACTGTGCCTCCGTGTTTTGGAGTCCATAAGGAACGAACTCACAGACACACAGACAAAGTTCCTTTTATATAATGGTAGAGATGGAGACAGAAATAAAATATTCGCTTGGTAATAGTGTAGGAAAAATTATGTACTGTGCCTCCGTGTTTTGGAGTCCATAGGGAACGAATTCACAGACACACAGACAAAGTTCCTTTTATATAATGGTAGAGATGGAGACAGAAATAAAATATTCGCTTGGTAATAGTGTAGGAAAAATTATGTACTGTGCCTCCGTGTTTTGGAGTCCATAGGGAACGAACTCACAGACACACAGACAAAGTTCCTTTTATATAATGGTAGAGATGGAGACAGAAATAAAATATTCGCTTGGTAATAGTGTAGGAAAAATTATGTACTGTGCCTCCGTGTTTTGGAGTCCATAAGGAACGAACTCACAGACACACAGACAAAGTTCCTTTTATATAATGGTAGAGATGGAGACAGAAATAAAATATTCGCTTGGTAATAGTGTAGGAAAAATTATGTACTGTGCCTCCGTGTTTTGGAGTCCATAGGGAACGAACTCACAGACACACAGACAAAGTTCCTTTTATATAATGGTAGAGATGGAGACAGAAATAAAATATTCGCTTGGTAATAGTGTAGGAAAAGTTTGCATGAGAAAGTCTTCATACCAGACGTTGTAAAAAGCTTTTGATATATCAAGTGCTATCGTCCTAACTTCACCTGCCTTATAAATGCATGGTATATAAGTTCAAACATGCACAGTAGAACGAGTTTACCTATATCCATACTGTTGGCCAGAAAGAAGTTTAGCATTTATGAGACGCTGGTCTATAGGCAAGATTGATTAATGATTCAAAAATTTTTAGCAAAGAGCGGAAAGAGACTGACACTGCGATAATTTTGTGGCTCAGTTCATTCACCAAAATTCTCGAATACTGTCACCACAAGCGAAATAACACCTGTCCCTTAATAAAAGAAAGTGGAGGGGGCGGACTATACATAAAATATTGCCTCAGCCGCCGGCAATTTCTTCTCTGACTCGCAACAGAACAGGTACTTCACTTTGATATTAATCTGAATGCCAGGTAGAAGTGTGGTGTCCCAGTGGGATCCATATGTAATGAAATTTGGAGTGTAGAAAGTTGATCT
>NC_136507.1:42170385-42247885 GCF_053919585.1 Euprymna scolopes
GCAATGAAAAACATTCGACGATTGACGACCATAATGACACTATTCAGGTCAAATCCAAATAAAATTAACATCAAATATAAAAGAAATTGTCAACTATTCAATAAACCAGACGAATTTATAATCATAAATTATCACAAATAACATATTCTTGTTTCTGTTGTCGCCGCATGGACCGTAGCTTGGATAAGTCGTTGACTGTTGCTGCATATTTTTAAAGGCACCAAGATCGTGTCTGTTTATTCGTTTGTTCACGAACTCTTAAAGAATTTGAGACAGACCCTCATAACCACATAGGCAGGGTGTCCCAACATGATATGACACATTTGTTAGTAAAAAATAAATAAATAAATAAATAAATAAAATAAAATAATAAAATAAATAACAATTAAAGAAAATATATTTTTATTTTTTAAACGTGCGTAGAATGTCATTTTATTTCACACTGTCTTAAATATTAAATCGGCCAAATGTTTCCCATCATTTCTAACACACGATTGTAGATGTTCATAAAAGTTTTCAATAATTCGATGGATCATTTGGGGTGGAATAGCAGAAACTTCAGAACGTTTTAATTCTTCAAGAGATCGAGAGCGATGGCTGAATACTTTTGACTTCAAATGTTCCCACAAGAAAAAAAAATCGCAGGGGTTTAGATCAACTGATCTTCAGATCCTACCAATATCATCACGCAAAGAAACCAAATCATTCGGGAACATTTCCTTAAGAAAAATACATCAATACAAATATAAATGAATTTTGACCTAATTCAAATAAAATGGCATTCAACGAACATTTAAAATTATTAAAAAATATTTTCTTTAATAATTATTTTATTTATTTATTTATTTATTTGTTACTTACAAAAGTGACAGATCATTTTGGGACATCCTGTATTTTGAAACTTAATACTTGGATAAGTATATTTCATTTTGATTAAATTGTATACAACATTATCGTAGGGTCTGCGTTCGTGCTGAATGTCCATACAAAGTAAATACAATGTTTTACTTTACACACGCGCGCGCGCTCGCTCTCTCTCTCTCGCGCGCGCACATACACACACACACATATATAATGTGTAAATTATATATAAAAAATTATAATGAAAAACGTTAATAATTGTTCAATGTTCGGATTAAGATTAAACAGCGGTATTTATAAACTCCTGAGGAACACTGGGTGTGCTGGATGTCCATCAAAGTAAATACAATGTCTTATCACACACACACACACACACACACACACACACACACACACACACACACACAATGTTTTGTTTACAGAAAGTTTAGATGAGATATGTCATCGGTGCCGTCGGTTTCAACCCCGATAATTAGGGACCATTTTAGATACTCATATGAAGCTCTCTTCAGCCAATACTCATTTTAGTATTGGCTGAAGAGGGCTTGGTATGGGTATCTAAAACGATCCCTAATTATCGGTTTTGAAACCGATGGTACGGATGACTTCTCTCATCTAAACTTTCTGTAAATAAAACATAAATAATACGTTCTTATTTTCGGATTTTCCTTATAATAGAGCACTTTGCTGGATTATTTTTTTTGCAAATAAATATAACTAATATATATATATATATATATATATATATATATATATATATATATATATATATAATGTAAAAATTATATAGATAAAAGTATAATAAAAAAACGTTAATAAATGTTCAGTGTTTGGATTGATTGAATAGCGGCCTGAATTAATTCCAGTGAACGACCAGGTTACCGTTAAAGGGCTAGAGAATGTAGATTTGTAGAAAGTGGTTTCAATCAATCAATACTAAGTACAATCTTCGGCCCTGATCCAAAATTTTAATATTATAAAATAAAGCACAAATGTAATATGATGTTGTGGGTTCTGTAGATAATGGCGGATATTATTTATACAAGAGAAAAACCTAACGTAACAATTTGTATTAACAGGCTTGGTAGACAGTGAATATATCTTTCAATGGTATTAAGTGCGGAGAGATCTATTGTAAAGCAAGGGTTGCGCAATAAATAACCACACACACATACAACCCCCCCACACAGATTATGTACAATAATATTTATTTAACTTTACATTTGTTTTGTTTGTTTCTTTGTTTTGTTTGTTTGTCAGCGTTTCAATGTCAACAACTCATAGGTAAAGCAATTTTGGTGTGCAATCATCAACCACACATCTCTCTCTCCCCCTCTCCCTCTCTCTCACACACACATGCGCGTATATATATATATATATATATATATATATATATATATATATATATATGAGAGAGAGAGAGAGAGAAATAGATGGATAGATAGATAACGTACGATAATATTTATCAAACTTTACATTTGTTTTGTTTTTGTTTTTTTGCCAGAGATCCAATGTCTACTCATCTTCTCGGGACTGGAATATTAACTGAAAATTAAATTGTTCTCAAAAACAGACGGCCAGATTTTCTTGGCCAGCAAAGATAATAAAATAGTAAAAATTCAAAAAATTAACTTTTTGCAAAATCGTAACTATCATGTCTATATGCCGACCCACAGGCACAAGTACATACTTTCCACACATACGTATTGGTCGTGCCATATTGTGAAAACATATGCATGCAAATATATATATATATATATATATATATATATATATATATATATATATATATATATATATAGTTTTCTTTCTGTATGTTTCTGCTCACTTTAGTGGTAAGTTTCATATACATTTAAGAAAATATAGACTTCACCACACTTTTTATCGTTTCGCGTTCTAACAGACGATTTAAATTAAAATAACTAAATAAACTTACACCAACAAATAAAAATTAAACTAAAATTAATGAAGAAGACAACAGAAAAGAAACGACAAAATTGCCCCCGACGATGATCAGTCATCGAAAGCGCTAGAGGAAAATGGCTGACAAAAATCACTCCGCAACGTAATACATAACTTACCAACTGAAACGAAAAAAAAAAAAGAAAAAAATGATTGGCAGATTGAGAATATCAACAGAAAAATAAAGAAAGGAAACGCTGTCGTATTTAATCAAACGTGCCTTGATTACAACTTGTCGCCAACACACACACACACACACACACACACACACACACACACACACACACACACACACACACACACACATATTATATATATATAATATATTATATATTATATATATATATTATATATATTATATATATTATATATTATATATACATTATATATTATATATATTATATATATATTATATATATACACAGAGAGAGAGAGAGAGAGAGAGAGAGAGAGAGAGAGAACTTTTTTTTTAATAAAAAGAGACATCCAGGTTTCAATATTTTTTCGTACCTTTGTGATTTTTTTTTTAATTTAGTATTTGCGATTTTGGTCCTACCTTTGAGAATGTAATCTACCACGACTGCCTCCTCTTCGCGGCAGGCGATCGCATCGAACGTGAGTGATGTCATCGGTTGAGGACACAGTGATTCGGGCATTGTCGATCGTCAGAGGATCCGCTAAAACTGCCATTCAAAAAATAAAAGAAACAAAGGCATTCCGTAAGAGAAGCACACAACACGTGTTTTATAATATATGAAACTGCGATATTATAATGAAGACGTTTTTGTTTTACTTAGCGATAACTACTTATCAAGACCCCATGTTACTCGAGGATAACAGTTAATGATATAGGAGGATTATTATTCGGAACCAGCTCCTAATAATTGAATGCTTGTCAGCCCTAAACGTTGTTGTTCTAACTACACCCAAACGTTGAGACAGTCGCAAAGAAAATTAGAATGTCGACACTAACTTTACAGGTTCAAGAAATGTTATGGTGGGATCTCTCTACCGCGCTAGAAAATTACTTACGCCTGAGAGTATCGCGTACTTCTGCAAGGCCACCATTCACCCATCTATGGAGTATTGCTGCATATTTCAACTGGTGCTTCATCCCACTCTTAGACAGGGTACAAAGAGAGTCGCCAACCTAATAGATCCCGAACTGTCAGGTAGGCTTCAACTTCTGTCCCATGAACAAAATGTTGCATTACTCTGTCTGTTTTTCAAGTTAGATGCTTCGACTACAAGCCTTTGTACCTCCTCGACGTGAATACCCCCGACAAGCCCGACAAGCAGCAAAATCCCACCTCCACACAGTAGAGATCCCCAGATGCCAGAAAGCCTTCTACTCTGATAGTTTCTTCCCTAGGACTGCTAGATTTTGGAATTCCCTTCTGGGCTCCTACTTCCCTGACTGTACTGACATGCAGAAGTTCAAGTGTAATGTGAAAAACATCTTGTTGCTCATCTCCCTACATAGTATCTCTGCAAATTATGTCCCCGATAGTAGCCCCCTACACCAAAGTAGTACTGTGCCTTGTTTGGAGTGAAAATGCAATAATAATAATAAAAATTCTTCGTTTACCAAACCAGTCGCCGACTCGTCACGTGTTTAGCCGAGCGTAATTTCCTAATCGCCACGCGTCTTTTTTCTTTTTCTTCTGCCCCCCCCCCTTTGTGATTTTTATACACATACATGCATTCCGTGACGTCACGCTCACGTAACGGCTTAAAATGCTGACTCGGCACGTGAGTCGTCACTTAATGACGCAGCCAGACTACGTTAGGGGATAGTTAAACCCTAATTTCAAATTTCCCTTGCCCTTTGGAATACTCACTCATGGGGTAAAGCTTAAGGGATAAACTGAAGAAAAATCCAGAGCGGAGCTCTTAATGCAATTCTCTGTTACCTACAACTTTATTCTATTAGCTCCTGCAACGACATTGGTGCTAAACTGATACAGCCTAGCCGTTGCGTTGGTCCATCAGCGACACAGAGAGGTGGACGTGCGACGCAATCAATAGCCTGTCCTCCATATCACACCACACAGGCTAAAATGAACGATGCATTACCCTGGCCGGTATAGTTTTACTATGGTTTTTAGATTTATTCATTTGGTAGACGTATATTTTGAAATAAGGTGGCGGGGCAACACTACTGTTAATGGAAAACTAAGACGCTTCCTTCCCTCTGCTAGTCTGTGGAAAACTCTTGGGCAAGATCGAAACCCCACTTCAGCCCCCATCTCCACCCGAGCAAGTGATTGGTGTAATACGGAAGCAAGTAAAATTCTGTTCATGGTTTTGTATCTCGTACTGAACAGAAAATTCTTTCGAGTACAATAGTCAGCACCATTGCCCAGTATGGGCACTGCTCGGGCAGAAAGAAACTGCAACGTACTGTTTGTCCAACGGCAAAGAAAGCTATGGAATACACTAAACATTTTTGAGAAACAGCGTGAATGGCGTTCTAAATTATGAATACCCTCATTCCTTAGCCTTTGAGTTACGCTTGTGGTTTCATGGCTTGTCTGGAGCGATTCCCATAAAAAGAATTATTAACACTAAATTTCTTTTTAAAGAATAACATAATTGAAACTTTTACTCGGTTATGGCTGACGGAACGAGAACAATCTACCCCCGTTGATTATATAAAAGGATCAGTTCGGAAATTCATATAGGTATACGAATTTGACAGAAAGATTACTAAGTTGAAAAAATGCACTTGAAAAAGTTCGGGGGTTACATCGGCTGAAATATTGTGAAAATAACAAGTTTAAACGATCCAAATTATCAATCCTAATTTTAAAAAATGGAAATGGAATGGAAACTCCCATTCAGTCTCGACATTGGATACTCCCTGTAAGGATAGCTGCACATGAAACTGTGAGGCAAGGGTTGCGCAATCTTCAACCACATCTCTCCTGAATCGGCACTGCTTGAGTCCAGTGGCAAGAAGAAGTCCAGAACGATTAGAAACAATGCCGAGATAAGCGGAGAGAACACACAGCATCTGGAATTATCAAATAGTCACCCATTTATTACTGACCAGGCTCAACATTGCTTAAATTTAAATTTGAAAAATACAGAAATATAAAATCGCAAATTATGACCAAAATTTTCTTTTGATAAAATTAAATCTAAAAAAAAACTTGTTGCCAGTTTGTTTGTTTTTTTAATTACGACACTTCCTTCGACACTTCCTTCGACACTTCCTTTTTCATTTCTGGAGAAGAACTGGCTGTTTGAAGATACTGACTCCCTGACCTAAAATGCAGAAAAAATTGATTTTATTGTTTTTCCCCTTTCCCTTTGCAGGATACAATGTTCTGTAGAGTCAAAAACAAAAACAACAATCTTACTCTACAAAATCAAACCAAACGCCATGAATAAATAATTGAAGATATAAAGAATTTTAAGCATCGTAACTTTTTTTCTAAAATTACTGGATTCGGCATTCCAAAAAGATCACACAAAAAGGTTGATATGCCGTAATGTAACAGAGCGTGTATGGCGACTATATACAAATACCGAGCGAAATAGTGTCAAGATAAGGAGAAATAAAAAATTTATAAAAAAGAGAGAGCGATCACGTTAGAGAAAACAATCATGTTAGAGACGTGGGTGACGGCACAGCCGTAACCAGAAGTCACGCGTGGCAGGAGAAAGTGGAAATGAATATCGTTGTTTATTGCTTGTCCTATGTTCCTCGCGACGCAGACTGCATACAACGTGTGAATCCCGTGTGTAAAGCTGGGTCACGTTACAATAAAATAAAACAACCGGGAAGAGCATTTAAAGAAACTACAACATGCAGATGTTTTAAGATGCATCCATTCAATTTACGCGTTCAACGAGCGACAAAATTGCTACTAGAAATCGTTCAGCGCGACAGACTGACAAAATACTGTTTTAAATTTAAAACGACAGATGGACGAAAAAATTATGTGAAACTTAAACAAGGCACAACGTCGATAATACTATTTATAACATAAGTGCAACAAACCGACGCAAATGTTATATCTAACTTAAGCATTGCATACTAACGAAAATGTTATTTTAAACTTAAGCATGGCATATTGACGAAAATGCTATTCTAAACTTAAGCATTACAGACAGACAAAAATGATATTTTAAACTTAAGTATGATAGACCGACATAATGCTATTTCAGACATAAGCACGACAGATCTACGAAAACGTTATTTTAAGCTTAAGCGTCATAGACCAACGAGAATGATATTGCAAACCTAAGCATGGCAAACTGACGGACAGCGCCTCTTCCATCCACGATCGAAAGTTATCGAAAATAAATTACGAGAAAAAGTTCTTATGTTAATTTAATAAATATGCGTTGATTATAAGAAGACGTTGATAATAATGAGATTGTTTATCGTGAAGGTGTTATTGTTTGTGTATTCGAACAAGCCAAGCGTGTGAATGTGATTGACACGAGCCGGGAAGAAATTGTTTTACTGCAACCTTTCGATTAATCGACGAGCAAGGGGTGGTGAGCTTTTTTCTCTCTCTCGTTGGCAACGGAGGACAAACATGGCGTCACGTGCAGATCGTGAACCAATCATAATTAAGCATAAGAACGTGGGTAAGAAAAGAACACGTCTGATTGGCTGATCTGAGCGTTCATTTTTTTTTCTTTCCTTTCTTTTTTTCCTTTCTTTCTGTTTGAATTATAACAGTGTTGACTAAACGGCATCGAAGTGTAAGTTTTTCCTATTAATCCAGTTAACGTAGCAAGAAATCAGAATTGAAATCCGCTGTGAAGAGAGATTAAAGAAGACGTTGGGTTTCTTCGTCTCCCACCGCGAGTTCAGCGAACCGCGAAGGCGGCGTCATAGCAAGGTAACCAGGCGGAACATTTTGCGTGCAGAATTGATGTTAAATCAGCGTTCGCTGTTGGATCCCTTCGGGCAACACTGAGGCTTACGCGAGCTAAAGTGACCACTATTCTTTTCTTCTTTCATTTTAACGTCAATTTCTTTATCTCTTGGCGTTTTAATGAATTAATACTTACTAGGTGGACTTCCCGTAAACGCAGGATTGGAAATAAAACCTTTAACCTTAACAAGTGCCAGCATTATCTACCGCTGAAACGGTGTAGGTTCAAGCCTGCTTGAGAGGAAACGAAGGCAAAGGAAAGTGACGCATTGCTCTCGAGATCTTCTTAATCTTCTTGTTAATGCAATGTGAGCAGACATCTCGCTGCTCAACCCCCATAGTCCCAAATAGTTGCCCCTTACGTTTCAAGTTGCAATATGCTTTGTTTGTGTGTGAAAAGGAGTAAAAATACAGAGTAAAAAAAAAAAAAATCCTTGACCGATTTTTCTGACAAAGGGGGGGGGGGAATTATGTTTTCTGGATCGAGATCTTTCCATTTCACACTTATTGTTGGCTAGTTTTTGACCTTTTAAACCCCTTACAACAAGTGGCTTCGTGCCTTGTCTGGAGCGATTTCCATTTTTTCTTTTGTTGTTCTCTTAAAATGTTTTCTGGGATATTTACAAGAGTACACATCGATAAATGGGCGCCAGTTATATCAGCGAGGGTGTATAAAATCTCGAAATATAAATAAATAATATGTATCATCATCATCATCATCATCATCATCATCATCAAGTGGTGTTCTGTCTGATACAGGCATTGACAGCTATGACTCGCCATCTATCTCTCTCCTTCGAGGCATTCATGAATTCATTGTTGCTCATTATCTTTTACGTTGTCGAGATATTCAGACTGTCAAATATATTTCTCGCTGTCGTCCTCTGCTTATTCTACCCACGAAAAACTAATCTGCTCTATTCCGCTTTTTCTGTAGACATAGCCCATGAACCTCATTTGTATTTTTGTACTTTCATTTTAGAGACCTTCCTGTGTTTGCCATTTCTAATACGTTTTGGTTTGTTTTCTTAAATCTTCAAAATTCTCCTCAGGAATCAAGTTTCAATGTTAGAACTCCGGTGACCCGTTGGGTCAGTATCTGTTATAGCTAACTATGGAAAAGCGAGTATATTAATTATGCTCAAACTATGCACTTTTTACATATAAATAAATAATTAAATAAACAATGCTGAGGTTAGTCCCACACTAAAACACACACACACACACACACACACACACACACACACATATATATATATATATATATATATATATATATATATATATATATATATGTATATATATATATATATCTGTGGAAATATATTTTACTAGCATCGATGCCCGGCGTTGCGCGGATATTTGGAGGTGTATGTTGAGCAAAACAAAAAAAGCGGTCAATTCTTTTAACTTTGACCCCTATTATGACCCCTTAAAATTTATTGTTTTGGGCTCAAATAAAGTTATTAAGTTAGATCCATGTCTAAGGAATCTATATCTAAAATTTCAAGTGCTTAGACCCAAAATTGTCAGAGGAGTTTGGTAGAGTTCTCAAAGGTCAAATCGTTAAACTTTGTGCCCCTTAATCGCCAAATTTTTGGCCGAAAACCGATCACATCGATTTTCCCAAATCTCAGTACCCTGTATATCAAATTGACAGAGTTATTGCGTAGGGAAATGTACACACACAGACAGACACACAGATACACAGACAGACACGTTCACTTTTATAGATATATAGATTTCCTTATAATATATACCAATCCTTATTTAAGAAGCTAAATGTAATTACAATGTAATTCAAAATGGCGTAATGAAAACATTATTTACAGCTTCTCTTCCAATTTTCGGATTTTAATCATGTAAAAACGCACTTTATTTCCTTTTGACGGATTGATTGTTGCTATTTCTTCTGATGAGTTAAGGAAAAAATAGATTCACTGATTGTCATAATAATTAAGTGATTGATTTTGCGCTACGAAACAGATACTGTCAAGAATTGTAAATGTCAACTGAATAAAGTCTTTTGTCATTTATTCACTATATATATATATATGTGTGTGTGTGTGTGTGTGTGTGTGTGTGTGTGTGTGTGTGTGTGACTACAATAAATTGCGGTTTCACTTAATGCCATAACTAGCAAATTCTAGCATTGCTACAAATATAATTTGCTGATTTCTTTCTGTCCTCTGATGAGAAGAATAACAAGAATAGCATTCTTTGAAACTCCGCGAGATAAGTACTTTGTAAATTGTTTTTTGGAGTATTCAGTCGAAAAATAATTTTAGATTTTAAATTTAAACTCTTATATATATATATATACATATATATATATATGTATATATATATATATATATATATATATATATATTCACATAAAATTGATATACGAAAGTATAGATTTATGCGTAAGCTTTAAGTATTTACTTCAAAAGTGCTCAATACGTAGGTAGAGCTAGTTAGTAAGTTATAAAATGTATATGGCGATTAAGCTACACTGAATATTCCGCGTTTCATTCACTTTTGGATTCTTCAGGCTTTAATCACATAACTTAATACACCTGAAGAATCCAAAAGTGGATGAAACGCGGAATATTCAGTGTAGCTTAATCCCCATATACATTTTATAACTTACTATATATATATATATATATATATATATATATATATATATATATATATATATATATATATATATATATATATAATTCGTCAGGCTTAACGAGGATGAAACAAGGAATATTCTGTGTAGCTTAATTGCCATATATATTTTAATAACTTACTACCTAGCTCTACCTATCTATTGAGAATTGTTGAAGTGAATACTCATAATTTTCGCATAAAATTATATCTTCGTGTATTAAGTTATGTGATTAAATTAAACAATCATTCATATATATATATATATATATATATATATATATATATATATATATATATATATTATACATATTTGTATTGGAATCTATGTACATAAAGATTTACCCAACAAGCTGCAGGAACCAAGAACATTGGAATATCTGTAGTTTGAAGTAGTATTTTATTTCCTGTGGTGGAAGAGGGCGCTCGGCCTTGTCCGGTTATAAAATACGCTTAAATATATTTTACTTCATGCAAATTACTTATTTATTATTTTAGATCCAATTCCCTATTGAATATATACATATATATGTGTGTGTGTGTGTGTGTGTGTGTGTGTATGTGCGTGTGCGTGTGTGTGCGTGTGTGTGTCTGTGTGTGCGCACGCGCGTGTGTGTAGTACTGATTTTAAGTTTTAAAAAATGACTTGGAGCTATCGGCTAGAGCGCTCTAGTTGCATTCCCTATCGTTTGAACTATCGACAGATAAATATTTAAAATTAAAGATTTAAAATTAAACCACTTTAAGGTATGAATGAATTTGCGCTTGCGCACAAGTAATAGAAATATATAGTAAGTTGAATTGAACATTTTGAATTTCCGTAGGCGTTATTCATTTATCCAAAGGATGATTTTACTCGTTGTAAACCTTTGTATTAGACATTGTTCCGTGGCGCAGTGGTTAGAGTACTTGGAAAAATCAGTTGTAAAAGAGATATTCTCCTGAAGATTGAAGTTTCAATTCTCAGGGTGAGCGACCGAAAAATACCATTGTGAATTGTTTCGGACCTCTATCCAGTTATGGCTGATGGAACGAGAGCATGCTACCTTCCCGAAGTAAATAAAGGATTCCGTTCGAAATTTCGTCCAAATTCCCGAGTTCGACAGAAACATTCCCGAGTTCTAGAGGACACACCTGAAGAATGTCAGAGGTTACATCGACCGAAACGTTGTGAAAATGACACTCAAGATGAGAACAGTAGTCCGATGAATCCAAATATTTATAAAAAATATTTATTTGAATATATAATTCTTATATTAAGTTTTTAGTGAATTATATGAAATAATGTATTCCAATTTATTAATATAATTTATTTATAATAATTATTTTATATAACTCACTAAAGAGACTTTACTTACTTTTCGTTTGGCCTCTTCAGTTCCCATTTTTATATCGACTACACGCCATGTTGATGCATTCCAACATATCGGAATGTCGGCTAAGATACTAATTAAAAAGTGTGTTTTTTTTTTAATACCAATATGTTCAGCATGTCATAATCTTATAAAAATTAAAATATGATGCACATGGCCTTTTCGATCAAATTATCACGTGAGTAAAATTTATGTATATTCTTTTTAAATATAGTCCTCCTCTAAGCATTAAACTTTCCTTTAAAATATGTTTTTAATATAATCCACTCTTGTAAATATTAATTTTATTTAAATACTGGCAGGGAGATTCGGCATTGCCCGTGATTTAATGAAGATTAACGAATGTTTCATTCCTTCATATTTTATTGTCATCCAAAATCGGCAAAAACGCCCATTTTTCAATCAAACCCTGCCTGCTCTAGTTGGGGATCTTCTGCGGTATACCGTGAGGATGCTTCACATGACCCCACGCAGTAATTAGTCTACAATATATTGTAGTTTACCCGTAGAGAACCTACTGTTGATTTTATCAAATTATTTTTATATAATAGCCTGAATTTAAGTTTAAAATGCAAATGTCAAGTATCATGGTTCAATGGTACTCTAAGCAGAAACATTTCGAACGCGCCCCTGTCATATCAAAGAACATACTGTTGTTTTTATATGCTGAGCCTTTCTGCTTGTTCGGTAATTAAAATTCTCAAATGCACTTGTGATGTTAGGCTGTGTCAGGTGCTAACTTTAGTCAAAATCGTCTGTTTTTCTTTCATCGGATTTTTTTGAGTATCGATTATCGATACTTATCCAAGACATTCCGATACAAAACCTATCTAAGAACACTGCCAGACACAAAGCACATTTGTGTGATTTTTTTTTAATCGGCCCAACCGCTTAAGGGTCCATAGGGAACGAACTCACACGCACACAGACAATGCCTTTTATATAATAGTAAAGAAAAGATAAAGATAATCATTTTAATTCTATCTGTGTTGTAAAAAAAAAAATTCTACACATTTTAATTTTAATCTTTTTAAGTATAATAATATGAACTTTTTCTTTAAGCGTCTAAACATTTGTTTCCAAATTTGTCTTTTAAGCATTACTTCTCTTTTGAAATATAATAATTTTTGGTTCTTGTCAAGAATTCCTCCTACATCAAAAAAAAACAACAACAAAAAAATTAAATCGTTATGATGTATATACGCAAGACGTAACGAAAATGTCATATTTTAAAAAAAAAATCAAATAAATTAAGTAGTTTTATTTTTAAACTAAGGAAATCAAATTTTATTAGTAAACCAAAAGGGTTTATCTCGAGTCGCTATCTGAAAGAAACAAAGGGAAATAAGTCCATAATAAATGATCAGCCTTGCAATGGCCACGATTTCGCATTAATCGCGTAAAATCGTTTTAAAATGATCTTTATCAAAATAAAATTATTCGATACATTTATATGATTTTTCGAATATCTTTTCTTTTCTTCGAGGAGACGTACATCATAAAGATTTTCTATATTTTTGAACTTTAATAAAGGGTTAATTCTGGACAAGCACCTAATTTTTTGAAAATATCAAGTTTTACTTAAAAATACTAGACATTCAATTTTAACCAGTAAACATTTTAATATAATTCTTTTCCTTTTGTGTGTTTTTTTTTCTTTTTTATTGTAGCGAAACTTGAAAAGGATAGATTAGAAAATTAATTCTTAATGAAAATATTTTTCGAAGACAATTTACGAAAATGATGTTTTGCAGAAATAAAAAAAAAAAAAAATAAAAAAAAACGGAGAATTCTAATAGTAACAAAAGGGAGGTAAATATTTTCTGAAAACTGAAATTTTTTGGCCAATTTAGCAAAACTTAATTTTCGTTAACTGCTGTTTTCGAAAACTGTTTTCATTAATAATTAATTTTCTATCTAATCGTTTTTTGCAATTTTTGGATATTTTCATTGCTGCAACATGACAATTTAGTAGATATCATTGGTTCCACTTGAAATTCAATATTTCAGTTTCGAATTCCGCAACAATTTCGCTAAAATAATTATATGATAATATAACACCCATGTCCGAAGCATTAAACAATCTTTTGAAATTTTGAATTTGATTATTTGGAAATAGAATTTTTTTTCTTTAAATATGGAATATTATAGAATAGGACGGCAAATAAAAGCAATGCGTACTCTTTTAACGTGTACAGAACTAGATTTTTTAATTGAACGTTCGGCAATGATGCCATATAGTTAACAGATGAGAGAAAAAAAAAACAGACAATACACAGCAGATAATTTTTATTTAGAAAAACCATAACAATGTATTTATTAAAATGTATTTTAATTTGAACTTTCGAAATAAAAATTTATTGTCAAAGTTAAATGTTTTATTTTCTTTCCTTGATTGTTCGATGACTTTGATCAAACGCTAGAAAACTAAATTTTCTTTCATACTTTCATACTTTTCATCTTCTGAAGTGCTTTACATACTCTCTCTCTCTCTCTCTCTCATATATATATATATATATATATATATATATATATATATATATATATATATATATATATATATATATATATATCAAAACATATACATATTCTCATCTCCTCATACAAATGAATTCTCTTTTGTAATTATAAACTGTAAGAAGTCGGATTATGTAAGTGCTAAGTCTGCGATAGGTTACAGTTAGTTGCTTTTTCCGGGAATTTAAACTGCATTCTTCATTTTTATTTTGACATTTAAAAAAAAATTTTTTTTTTATTCAAAGCTTCTTTAGACACACACACACACACACACACATATATATATATATATATTTCCATGGCAGATGCTCGTCTGAACTCCAATCTCTGGTCCCCCCTCGCCAATCTTTAACGAAAAACACGCGTCTAGCTGAATCCACTGTGAAAAATTTCCCCCACTCTATATCTGTGCCTAAATCAAAACGCAGATTCCATGAACAAAGCTTCTTTCTTAGAACTGCACGCCTGTGGAACTCTGTTCCGTCTGCCTGCTTCCCTCCGGACTACAACTTGGTTGTCTTCAAGTCCAATGTTAACAAATTCCTAATGAACCGCCCCCTTAAGTAAACATTTCAGCAAATTTCCTCACTAACGTAATGTACTTGCAATAACCCTTATCCCTGAGTGGCTTCCGGGCCTTGATAAGTGGTGATCACTGTGTAAAAAAAAAAAAAAAAAAAAATGTGTGTATATATATATGTATGCATATATGCATATATATATGCATATGTAAGGATATATATGTACGGAAATATATATACATATATATATATATATATGTATACATATATATGTATGCATATGTGTGTATATGTATTGATATGTGTGTGCGCGTGTGTGCACACATATGTATATGTTATTAAAGTTGTATGAGTTGGATTCATGAAAACAAACATATGGATCCAACTTATACAAGCTTGATAAAAATATAAAAAGAAAAATTCGGAAATAATCCAGCAAAACAAAAACAAAAACAAAAAAACTTTTTTGCTTTTGGATAACATCTGCCTCAACGAGTACATGCTGCATATATATATATATATATAGATAAAGTAATGTGATTGATAATTTTAAATTTAAAAATCAAATTATAATTAAATTAAAAATCCGTTTCATAAGAAAGAACAACAAAATCAATTATCTGTACGATCGTTTCGGAAAACAATGCTTTTTATTGTGGTAGACATCAAGTTACGGACAATAATTACATATAGTTTTTTAATAAGCAAGGTCTCCTCGTCAGAAATTTTGAAGGGTTTTTATTAAATTTAAAAGACACCATAAATAAATCTAGCATTAAAAGTAAGGCAGATGTATCTGAAAAAAATTGAAATATAAAGGTCTGGATTTAAAATTAATAAGAAAATTAATATGGGTTAGAGATAGAAAAGAAATAGAGTAAAATATAGATTTGAATTACAAAGATATACATGCATATATATGAAAAAATACACATATATACATATACATAGATATACAGGTATATACGTAAAAATATATAGAAATTTACCTTTTAATTTTTCGCCTTTTGAAATCAGGAACTATGGTTAAAATACTCATTTAGATATTTGCTATAGCTTTTTACCTTATTGAATGATGAATTTTAAAAAGAGGGGACACCCGCGCAATAAATTATTTCCGTTAGCGTACTTTTGATTTAAAGACGCTACGGTTTATATTTCGAATGTTGTTTGTGTAATTACATAATGTATTTTTATATATGTACCTGTATATCTATGTATATGCATATATGTGTCTATTTTTTTTCATATATATGCATGTATATATTTGTAATGTTGTACTTAAAGCAAATTTATAATTTAAATTCAAATCTATATTTTACTGTATTTCTTTTCTATCTATAACCCATATTAATTTTCTTATAAATTTTAAATCCAAACCTTTTATTTCAATTTTTTTCAGATACATCTGCCTTACTTTTAATGTTAGGTTTATTTATGGTGTCTTTTAAATTTAATAAAAACCCTTCAAAATTTGCTGACGAGGAGACCTTGTTTATTAAAAAAAACTATATGTAATAATTATTGTCCGTAACTTGATGTCTACCACAATAAAAAGCATTGTTTTCCGAAACGATCGTACAGATAATTGATTTTGTTGTTGTTCTTTCTTATGAAACGGATTTTTAATTTAATTATAATTTGATTTTTAAATTTTAAATTATCAATCACATTACTTAATATTGAATTAGCTCTAGGATATTAACCTAGCGAGCTTATTATATATCTAAATTACAACGAGCACTTTCTCTTTCCTGTATTTAATTAAACTAGTAATTTTACTGTTACATTGAAATACACTCAGCTCTTTAGACTATTGTTCTAATCTCCTTTAAATTATATATACATTAATATATATACATATATATATTAATATACATATATATACAAATATATATATATATACACACACATATATATACACATATAAATATATACACATATAAATATATATACACATATATATACATATATATATACACACATATATATACACATATATACACACACATATATACACACACATATATATACACACACACACACATATATACACACACATATATATACACACACACACACACACACATATATATATATATATATATATATATATATATATATATATATATATATATATATATATATACGCAGCATGTACTCGTTGAGGCAGATGTTATCCAAAAGCACTGAGTTTTTTTGTTTGTTTTTGTTTTTGTTTTCTGTTTTTTACCATTTTCCAATCTCCGAATTTTTCTTTTTATATTTTTATCAAACTTGTAGAAGTTGGATCCATATGTTTGTTTTTATGAATCCAACTCATACAACTTTAATAACATATACATATGTGCGCACACACACACACATACACACACATATCAATACATATACACACACATATGCATACGTATATATGTATAGATACATATATATATATATATGTATATATATGTGTGTGTATATATATTTCCGTACATATATATCCTTACATATGCATATATACATACATATATATACACACATATATATGGGTATGCATACATATCAATACACACAGACAAACACATACACACACACACAAACAAACACACACACACACACACACACACACATATATATATATATATATATATATATATATATATATATATATATATATATATATACAAACACTGAATTAATTACAATATTTATTAATCACTTACATATACAAAAAAGGAATCAGAATAATAAATAATCCTTAATCTATTTTTAAGGTTATTTTCATTAGAGGATAAAAATCGGTTAAAAATGAATTAGTTTTAAGCATAAATTTAAAATTAATTTTTTTTATGAATTAAAATAGATCTTCGAAAGGATTACGGAGAATTAAAAGAAAAATAAATCTATAAACACACATTGCTCTTTTTTTATAGAGAAGATGAAATAATCACTCCGTTTTTTGAATATTGATTTTCTTTTTCAAAGATAACCATTATCTTCCATATATACTTTTATTATGAATATTTTTATATAAAATTGATCATTTTGCAAAACAGAAATCAGACTTTTCTACATATACCGTTTTGTCTTTATCCAATATATTTTTATAATAATCATTTTTTATATATAAATAACGATTTTTATTTTAAATACAATATTTACCCTCCCAATACCAGTCTGTATTTTAAAATATAATCATCTCGTTTCAACACAAAATAGTTCTTTTTAATCTAATATTATTTTAACATCGTCGTTTAAATATAATCCTTTTTTTTTTTCATTTAAGCATGATATTCATTTCATTCATTTTAAGTGTGATTTCTTTCATCTGAATATTAGATATTTAATCCTATTAAGGTCAAAATCCGACGTGAAAAAATGAGTTCATTTTATTTATATAGAGAAGATATATTAAAAATAAATTTCTGTTCTCGTAACGATTAATTTTCATTGGTAAATGTTTTACCATATTTTTCAAAAAGTTCATAAAAAGATATCCCGCCTGAATATCAACGTTTCTTTTTTAAGATAAACTAGAAAGCATTCACTTAATTATATTAGGCTAACAAAGTTATTGTGGAATTTTTATTTATTTTGTTTTTAAATGATGTATTTTCAAATAAGTTTTCCTTAATTATTAACATTTACTATATATGTAATTTGAAAGAGCGCTTTTCACTCTATCTAATCGTTTAGATTAGATAGAGTGAAAAACGCTCTTTCATATATTTTAAATATAAGCATTTTCATATATTTTAAATATAAGCATTTTCTTCTAATCGTTTTAAAAACAATTATGTCTTATTTTCAGAATGTTAGAATACAAGATAAAAAAGAAGTAAATTCGCACAATTTTTTTATTTCAATTCAAGCTAGGCCGAAAAGCTGTTGAAACAGCTCGCAACATTAACGAAGCGTTTGGCCCAGGAACTACTGCTGAACGCACAGAACAATGGTGGTTTAAAAAATTTCGTGGCGGCGACGAGAGTCTTGAAGATGAGTGTAGTGGACGGCCATCAGATGTTGACAACGATCAATTAAGAGACTTTAACGAAGGTGATCCACGCACAACTTTTCGAGAACTTGTTTCTGAATTAGACGTAACGTATACGACGATTTCCAACCACTTGAGAGAGACTGGAAGGCGCTTCACGAATTGAATGACAATCAAAAGAAACGCCGTTATGAAGTGCCATCTTGCCTTCTTTTACACAACAAGAACGACCCGTTTCTCGACCGGGTTGTAACTTGCGATAAAAAGTGGGTTCCTTATGACAACCGGCGACGCTCAGCTCAGTGGTTAGACACCGACGAAGCTCCACGATACTTTGCACCAAAAGAAGGCCATGTTGACTGTTTAGTGGTATACAACCGGTCTTATTCATTACATTTGTGGGGGGGTGGACTATTGTAGCGGTGAAGTACTGTCAACAAATGAATAAAATGCATCAGAAACTTCAACAACAACATCCAACATTAGTCAGCAGAAAAGGCCCAATTCTCCTCCACGGCAATGCCTGACCGCACGTTGCTTAACCGACCCTGCAGAAGTTGAATGAATTGGGTTATCAAACTCTGCTTTATCCACCATACTCTCCAGATCTCTCACCTACTGACTACCACTTTTTCAAGCATGTCGACAACCTTCTCCGTGAGACATGATTCAAAAACCTAAGCGATATCAAAAACGCCTCAGCGACTTCATCGTCAGCAGAACTTGTTTTGTGTTGGCAAAAGTATGTTCATTCTGATGGTGCTTATTTCGATCAATAAACTTTTTTGTTTGAGCCGAGATATGTTCATCTGAATTTAAAAGTTAAAAACCGGAAGAACTTTCTTGTTAAGCTGATACTGATAGCACCTATATCAGAAATCTGAAATTAAAAAATGGCGTTAATTAAATAAATGAATTATTTCAATTACATTTTAAGCCGGATTTTATTTTGCAAATATTTTTTTCACAATTTCTTTAATTATCTGTATAATATTCTTGGTGTTAGTCCGTACATCACGCTTTTAAAAAAGGTCAAATACAACTTTTGAAGGCCAAAGTACTTTTTTTAAGCAAAATTCACGAAATTTGGAGTAAAAAGGCCAACCTGACAAGATTATGAGAGTGCACTCCCTTTGATATAGCTTTGTTTTAGGATATCATTATAATATATGTTCATTGCTATAATGGAGTGAGAAAGAAACTCGTAGTAATTTCCATGTGCAGTAGTTCTTCACCGAAGAAAGAACTCAGTAAAACGTTACGTAAAAAAGGAACAGGGAAAACAATAAGAACATTGTCTGCCAAGAGATGCTGGACTGAAGGAATAAATTAAAAATTGTTTCTTATAATGTTATTCTATTATTTGTATTGAACTATGTAGCACAATATTGCTTTCTGGGCATTTATTAATTTAACTCATTTGGATAAGTTTTATATTTAAAATACAATGGACACTATTTTCATAGAAATATTGATAAACTTATATTTACGACGTGTTATTTTTTATTTTTTATTTATTTATTTATTTATTTATTTATTGTCTAAAAAAATAAATTTTGCTTTCATATCCAGGAAAGTATCAGCTTTTTCAAAACGTATTTGTTGATTAAATATGTTTATTATTCCGAGGAATTTCCATGGGTCATGTTAGTTAACAAATAATAAAGTACAACTGTTTTTATAAAAAAAATGAACAAATAATAGAAACAAAACTGTTTATAATATGTATACTTGTTCTTTTAAAAAATATATTTTTAATGGTTTAATTACTAGTCAAAAATAATTATATTAGAAAATAAATATTTACAAATAATAAATTTAAACTGTTTTTTTTTTATATATAAATGATTTGCGAGAGACGTAAAATACGCTTAAATATATTTTAATTAATGCAGATTCCGTATTTATTATTACAGAGCCAATTCTATATTATATTGTACCTAATATATACTAGTGATTTCAAAAGTTAACAAAATATAACTTGGGTGCCATCAGCTAGAATCGAAACCAAAACATGTAGCGCTTAAGCCGATGTAGCTATCGAGAGAAAGATTTAATATTAAACAACTTGAAGAAATGAATTGAATTTGAGCATGCGCAGAAAGAATTCAAAATTTGTCGGCAAGTTCAAATAAACAGTTTTCATTTTAATGTTTTGGTATATGTCTGCATGAGTTATTCATCTACCTAAAGATTTTACTCGTTATAAACTATCCTTGGTGTATAATTACTACTTCCTGTTAATTTCCGGGTATCGTGACCAGTAGTTTAAGAATTTATCGGTTAAATATTTAAACTCACACAGACACACACAGACATACATTTACTATTTTTTTTATATATAGACAATGGAACTTAAAAATACGTACCATACTATTTTTTTAATGATTTTAAAGTTAAATTCAGTTTTTACGTATCATTTGTTTATTAAATTATTAGGTGAAAGTATAAAATATTTACAAAACAACCACCCCTCCACATATTAAGAATGGTTTTCTAAATAATATAGTAATAATAATAATGTTATGTCTGCATGATCCTTAATCTGCATAATTACAATGATAATAATTCCATCAAAAGTTATGCAGTCAAAAATGATTGGGGATTATTTTTATTAACACCGGTTCGCAATTTCCGAATTCGAATATGACGATGAATTGTATTTAAAAATACAATTCTTTTTAATAATCATCAATTTGTTTTTTAAATAAAATAAATTCTATCTAATAGGTTGGTGCAAAAATAATGTCGTTTTTAACTTTAAGTTGAACGTAAAAAAACGACATTATTTTTGCACCAATTTAATAAGTATCTACCTTTTTATTTGATTATTAGCAGGCCGCCCGGCGTTGCCCCGTCGTAAAATACGCATAAATATTACATTTTAATTAATGCAGAAGTTTTATTTATTACAAATAAAAACACTTTAAAAAGGATTTTAGCTAACGTTACAATCCTTTCTTTTTTTTTTTTTAAATGAAGTAAAAAAAAAAAAAAATGGAAAGAAACTGAGACATACGCATGAGTATTATGATTTTTTCTAAACAATTCATTTCTTGTCTTGTAAGTAAAAAAAAATACTCAAGCTGAGATCGAAACCTAAAGAGAGTGATTCAAGTACGGTAACCATTAGATCAGCGTGACACAATCTTTAAAAAGTGTTTTCAAACCTACTTATTCTTGACATAAATGATTTGTCATGTGAACGATTCAAACATGTGCATTCATGAAAAAGTTGACAAACGTAAAAATCCGAAAAATTCCTCCAATTATCAATTTTTCTATTTTGACCCCTTAGCAGCACTTTTTTTCGGGTGAAAAGCAATTAAAAAGTTTTCCACGTGTCTGAATATTCTATATACGAATTTTCAAGTCTGTAGATAAAAAATTCGTTGAGTATATACGTTATGTAGTGTCCTCACGCACACACACATTCTAACATTTATAGACAGAAAACATTTTTCATTTAAACACGTACTTTTTTTAATATATATAAAAAAAATTCTTTCGTTCTAAACATAATATTTTAAGGGTTTGTTTTGTAATAAACATTGGTACGAAAAATGTAAAACAAACAAACAAATATATAACAAATAAATGTTATTAAAGGCCAGATAAGTTACTCTTCTACATATGTGAAAAAGATTTTAGTTTATTTACTTATTTAAAACTTTTATTTGGGCCGAAATCTAAATAGCCTACACTTATGTGAAAACAAGAAAAATGGCCGCAATTGTGTTTTCTTTTAATTATGCCGTTTTTGAATTTTAAAGTTTCAATTTCAATTTGTAACCCAAAGATGGCGTAACTAAAAGAAAACACAATTGTAACTTTTCTTCCAATTTTCGGATTTTGTAATCATGACCATATTCCTTTAATTTCTTTTAAAGTTGATGGGTTCCTTTTCTTTTGAAGAGTTAAAGGCGGAAGAAATTTTAAAAACGACATAATTACATAAATGGTTCTGCGCTACGAAACAGGTGTTACCAAGATTTGAACATTTTCTCCCGAAATTAATCAAAGTTGCATACCACCAACAGACTTTATATACACCAGACATACCAACAACTTGGTTACAAATTAATTATATAACGAGGTGAGGAATGATAGATGAATAGCCATTTCTCTACTTGATCATACCCGTCTATTTGTTCGTTTGTTTTTCTTTTCTTTACTCTTGTGATTCCGGTCCTTTCCGCATTGCTTTTGGCTTTTAAAACTTCCATATATATACATTACATTGGCCTTCATAAATTAAAGATTAGCATAAATAAATTGTGAAATATAATTGAATAAGTATATTTTTCGCATAAACACATGTACACATTCACACACACACACACACACACACACACACACATATATATATATATATATATATATATATATATATATATATATATATATATATATATATATTACACATACTCGCAGGGTGACCTGACGTTTCCCGAAGTTGAATGAAAATCAACGAATGCTCCACACTCCCATGTTTTATTGTTATCGAAATTGGTGAAATCGGCCATTTTTCAATTAAATCGATTAATTGTCTGCTCTAGATGGGGATTCACTGATGTACACCGGAAAAAAAACACCTTCATATGTTTTTCCTCAGTGACATTGTAGTTTATATTACACTGTAAAGAACCTACCGTTGATTTTATAAAATTAATTTTATACAGTGGCTCGAATTAAAGTTTAAAATGCAACAGTCAAGTATAATGATTCAATTGTGCTCCAACTGTGCAATAATAAAACTTCTCTAATGCACATGATGTTAGGTGGCATAAGGTGTTAAATTTAGTCAAAATTGCCCGTTATATATATATATATATATATATATATATATATATATATATATATATATATATATATATATATATATATATATATATATAATATTAAAACTCAAATGACCTTGTAACGATGTATGTAACCCATTTCCGGTTTACAACATCCGGTTGCGCATGCGCGCATAACCTGCGCACTGAAATATTAACGTTATTATTTCGAAATTATTATTTAACATGGGAAGAGTGGGGTTTAAAATAACTTAAACGTAATACAAAAATAAACGATGTAAAAAAAAAGCAGATATATCAAAATTTGAATTTAACTATAATAAGTAATATGGTATCTGTTCAGTACACATTTACCTATAAGTATGGCCAACCACTTATAATTCAGTAACTGTAGGTTTTTTTTAAATAAACAATTATAAACAGAACGACTCATAGAAATCTATCTATGTTCTTTTTTCATTTTAATATACTTTCATAGAAATGTTTCTGTTATGTAAAAAAAAAAACCCCCAACTATTTTCTTTATGTCACAAGTGTCACGCTCATACATGAATTCCATAACCATTATAACATATATATATATATATATATATATATATATATATATATATATATATATATAAATTTTAAAATAATATGAACTAATCATTATAAATTTTAGAATATGTTTTCTTGAAAACCTAATAAATGGGCATATTTTTTGTAAATGTTACCATTTAGGTAGTGCTCCCACGCAAATTCTCATTTGCCACTAAAAACTTCTAGAAGAAAGACCCGACATTGTCCGCAATTGAATTATGATCAACGAATGTTTAACACTCTTATATTTTTACTGTCATCAAAATCGATGAAAAGCCTATTTTCAATCAAATCGATTGATTGCCTGCTCTAGTTGATGACGCATCGCGGTGTACCAGGAAGAAGCTTCACATGCTTCTCCGCAATAAATTAGTCCACAATACATTGTAGTTAACATTGCACTGTAGAGAACCTACTGTTAATTTTATGAAAATATTTTACACAATGGCTTGAATTAAAGCTTAAATACAAAAGTCAAGTATCATGCTTCAATTGTGCTCTAAACAAAAAATTCATTTCGAACGCGTCCTTGTCATATCAAAGAACCTACTGTTGACTGTATCTATCTCGCCTTACCGCTTGTGCGGTGATTATGGCTTGAATGTAAGTTTAGTATGGAAAAATCAATATCATGGTGCAATTGTGCTCTAAACAGACACATTCATTTCGAACGTGACCATGTCATATCAAAGGGCGTACTGTTGAATATATATACTGGGCCTTTCTGCTTGTGTGGTAATAAAAATTATCAAATTCACTTGTGATGTTAGCTTGTATAAGGTGTTAATTTTAGTCAAAATCACCTGTTTCTTCTTTCATCTGATTATTTCGTTTATCGATACTTATTGAAGACATTCCAATACAAGACTTCTCTAAGAACACTGTCAGATGTATAAAGTACATTTGTGCGAAATTTCGTAAAAATCTCCCCATCTGTTTTTGGGATACATACATACATACATACATTTTTAAAAGATCGGTGCGCGCGAATTAGCGTCCATAATATGTATATGTTTGGTAAAATTCTAAACTATTGAACTTAAAATGGAATATGCAACAGGCACATTATTTATTTTTTGTAAAGTTTATCATGTAGGAAGGTGCCACAGAAACTGTCCCGTAACCACCAAAGAAGGTTAAAACATTAGCATTTAAAACTAATGCTATATTTATTGCTTATACCCGTCCGGGAACGTGTATGCTACTACAATAAAATTTAAAAAAATTATGATATAAAAATAAGCAGAATGCGCCAAAAATCGACTGAAATGTTATTTTATACCTTAGCAGCCCAGCCCTAAACTCATGGGACGGTAAATAAAATAATGTACAGTTTTTACTGAACTACGAAAATTCAACACTGTCGGCATCAAATGAATTTGCGTTACTAAAAGTATAAAATGATGATCTTTTCTCGTGTTCATGTCGACAAGTACTTTTGTTATTAATCTCTTTGATAATAACACGTTTTATAATACTAACCGACAACAATGCCTTGCTTTCTATGTTAACTATCTATTTACAACTAAGTACATACGATTGTTTGATCAACAAGATTTGCGTAATTAGACGCGATTTGCAACATTTGGTCGAGTACAGGTTGCGTTGGTGTGATTACGTACCAATGGATACCGTCGTAGACTATGCAATCGACTATTCAAAGCAGTTTAATTTATTGCAGTCCGTTACGCACTAATACTCGTACAAAAGATACGAACTGGAGAGAGTGAAAATATATTTTTAACCGAAAAGGAGATAGGTAGAAATTATTTACATCCACATATATTCTGAATGTTTGTTTAATACAGATTTATACTTGGACGGAGGATACTGCCGTTGTTATATTCTGGATAATATATGAACAAAGCAAGCTATTATTTTGCCGAAATAAAAAAATAGAAATTATGATTGTGAGCTGATTCTTTCCTTTGGTTATTGGGACGCAACTCATCATATATATGCTCTGAAACTGGAAATATAACTATTGAGCTTGCTATTTGAGCAAATTTGAATGTTATTAGGTATATCTACCTTAAAAATATATATTTATATAAACTCAAGAATGTGTGTGTGTGTGTGTGCGTGCGTGTGTGTGAGGAGACGATTCCAATATTTTTCCCAATTCCAATACAATTACCGATTCTGATTTTTTTTTTATATAAATCTCCATATAACAGTGATAAAGTTGGATTTTTTCCGATTACGATAAAAACACGTGTTACATGTGTACATATTTTATCAAACTTAAAAACACTATAAATTTTAGTTTTACTGGGATTTTAAAATCAATAAATATTTATTGTTTTATTATGACTACTAGCAGAGGTAGAAACAAAATCAAATAAAAAAAAAGAAGATAATTAAAGAAATCATTTTTGGTCTCGGAAAATAGATACAAGTTTTTCCTATTCCGATATTGATTCCGATACCCCAAAACATTCTAATTTTTCCTATTCCCGATTCAGATCCCGATTACTCGTCCCAACTTGGCCCTGGGGTGAAAATCATTATACAAGTAGAATATTGCGTCAGGGGTCAAACACGACATATTCACTTTGACACAAGGTTTTTCATTTGATCACCGAAGTTAAGCAATGTTGAGCCTGGTCAGTACCAGATGAGTGACAATTTGAGAATACTAGGCGCTGTATGTAGGAGGACGTCGATACCCTCATGCGAGAACTGCAAAAACTGTCAGGGATATATAAGCAACTGGGAACTGTTTGTGAATTTGATATTCCTATGAAATTTCCCCCTTCGCAGCAAGTCGGTTCAAGCCGCATATGGTCAGTATCGCTTCAGTCGGTTCGGTATTTTCTTGAACGGTAGAATGATCCAAATCTTTTTATAACGACCGAAACAAAAAATTTGATACAAGTCTTCTATTTCAAGTTTTGGAGTTTTAGGGTAACGGTTAATGAATCTAAGGTAGTAGTGTAATAATCGTTCATGGTATAAGTTGGAAAGAATTTGATTATTTAGGGGTACAGTTCAACAAGAACTTGTTTACATTGGATTTGAAGACGACCGTACTGCAGTCAGCCAAGAAGCAGGCCAGCGGAAGTGTTCCACAGACGAGCAGTTCGAGGAAAGAAGATTTGTTCATGGAATCTGCGTTTAGATTTAGGCACAGATAGAGAGTAGGAGAAATTGTTGATAGCGGTTGTAGGTAGTCGAGTGTTTTGTGTGAACGTTTGTCAAGGAGGGATCATAGATTGAAACTCAAACGAGCACTTGCTCTGAAAATAACGATAAAGTAGAGACTGACTCGCAACGTCTACTTCTGTGAGAAAGATGTTGCAGTGGCGAGAAAAGGGCATAATCTAATAGGTTTCGAACTCCAGGGCGAGCAAATTTATATATATACATATGAGAGAGAGAGAGAGAGAGAGAGAGAGAGAGAGAGAGAGAGAGAGAGAGAGAGAGAGAGAGAGAGATTCATTTCAGTTGGGACAAATCGAGGATCTGAGCGTCAGTGATGAAAGGACACAAAATTTAGTTTAAGGTGTGTTAAAGGTAACGACCTATATTTTCTCAATGTATCACGTGCTCCAATAAGTAACGTAGCAACTTGTGTTCAGTTAATTATATAACATGTATACTTTTGATATTAAGTATTGCGTTTATGCAAAAAGGGAATCAGGTTGCTGTAAAACAGATCTATTAATCCAAACTGTACAAAATGAGCTTCTACAATGAACATGACGTCTCTTTCGGCTACGTTGTATGTATTCGTTTGTTTTTTATGTTTTACGACATGTGAACTTTTTTTAATTTATTTCGTAATTAATTATTTGGATAATTCGGACTACTGGTCTTATGTAGTGATGGAACGATTCCAATATTTTTTTTCGAATCCGTTACAATTACCGATTCTGTCTTAAATTCCTGATTCCAATAAAATAACCGATTTCGATTCTTTTAAAATCTCTAAATATTAACCTATAGATTTTTTTTTTCGGATTACCGTACAAGCCCATGTAACATGTGTGTATATTTTCGCAAACCTAAAAAATACATTCGTAGGAGGAATCTATAGATTTTAATTTCACTTATAGTTTAAAACTAGCAGGGTGACCGGATGTTGCCCAGGATTGACTGATGATCAACAAATGTTTCACACTCCCATATTTTCCTTGTTATCGAAATCAATGAAATAACTGATTTTTGAAACCAATCGATTGATTGCCTACTCTAATTAGGGACTCGTCGCGATGCACTCGGAGGAAACTTCACATACTTCTCGCAGTGACTAAGTTTACAATATATTGTAGTCTACATTGCACCGTAGAGAACCTACTGTTGATTTTATAAAAGTATTTTTATATAATGCCTTGTATTAAAGTTTAAAATGCAAAGTCCAGTATCGTGCTTCAATGATGCTCTAAAGAGAAACATTCATCCCGAACGCGCCCCTGTCATATCAAAGAACCTACCGTTGATATTATATGCTTTGAATTACTGTTTGTGCGATAATAATGGCTTTAATTGAAGTTTAAAATGAAAAAATCAAGTATCATTGTGAAATTGTGCTTTAAGCAGAAACATTCATTTCGAACGCGCCCCTGTCATATCAGAGAACTTACTGTTGATTTTATATGTTGTGCCTTTCGGCTTGTGTAGTAATAAAACTTCTCAAATGCACTTGTGACGTTAAGCTGTGTAAGGTGTTAACTTTTGTCAAAATCGCCTGTTCATTCTTTCATCGGATTATTTCGATTATCAATACTTATCGATAACATTCCGACACAGAATCCATCTAAGAACACTGCCAGACTCCTAACGTATCTTCGTGTGAAATTTCATAAAAATCGCTTTAGCTGTTTTCGAGTCCATAGGGAAGGAACTCACACACATACCGGCATACAGCTACTACAGAGACAAAGACAACGTTCTTTTTATATAATAACTAGCAAAAGTACCCGTCTTTAACTGGGTTCAAAAACAGCCTACAGAAAATGGACCCTGATTTATGAAAGTACTAGCGGGGGGTACCCGGCGTTGCTCGGGTGTTTTTCGGTGTGTGTGTGTGTGTGTGTGTGTGTGTGTGTGTGTGTGTGTGTGTGTGTGTGTGTGGTCGGGCGGGGTGAGGGGTGTTAATGAAAACCTAAGAATAAGCCAAGTAAAAAAAACAAAAAACAGAAAAACGAACGTGAAAAATACCCCCCCTCCAAAAAAAAACACGTGAAAAATGGCTTTAACAACCTTGCTTCAATATTCAAATTTAAAAAATCGAAAAAAAAAGACATCTCACACCACGATTCGAACCCAAAACGTTTAGATAATGAGCGGGGGGTATCCGGCGTTGCCCGGGTATTTAGAGGTGTGTGTGCTCGGGCGGTGGAGGTGGGGGTAATCAAAGCATAAGAATAAGCGCAGTAAATATTTTTTAATATCGAAAAAAACACAAAAAAACTAACGTAGGCGGAAAAACAAAAACAAAAAAGAAAACAGAAAAACGAACGTTAAAACTGCTTTAAAAAATCTGAAAAATAAAACCCCCCCAAAACACGTGAAAAATGTCTTAAATAACCCTGTTTCAATATTAAAATTTAAAAAATCGAAAAAAAAAACCATCTTGCGGGGGGGGATACCCGTGTTTTGGGGTGTGTGTGGTCGGGCGGGGGTGGGAGTTGTTAATTAAAACCTAAGAATAAGCGAAGTAAAAAAAACAAAAAACAGAAAAATGAATATGAAAAATAAAAACCCAAAATAAAAACACGTGAAAAATGGCTTAAATAAACCTGCTTCAATATTAAAATTTTAAAAATCGAAAAAAAAAGGCATCTTACACCACGATTCGAACCCACAAACTTTAGATAATGAGGCCGCGCTCTAAGCGACTGAGTTAAGACGACGTCCACGAAATTAGGTCATTTTTTTACATGTTTAAACTAAATCAGGTTACGACGTCGTATGACGCATGCGTAGAAACGACATCGTCACGAGAGGACGGTTTTTGCTTACCCCCCCCCCCCCGGGTACAAAACTTATCATTTTAGGGTGAAGGAATTAACGTTTTTGGCCAATTTTTCGGGCGAAGGATCGAGCTTTAAAATGATACCGACTGGCGAAAATCCGTGACCTGTGTGGGAAGTTTTTGCGAGACATACAAACACACATACATACAAACAAACACCACATACATACATACATACATACATACATACATACATACAAACATACATACATACATACAAACATACACACATTTTCGCTTTTATATATATAGATAGAGATAGAAATTAAGAATATAATTTTATTATTAATTCCAGCAATGCAAAAATCATGATTGCAACAAAAACAAACAAAATAAAAATAAAATTAAAGAATCGTTTTCATCATCGGAAAATAAACTTTAATGTTTTCTTTCCGATTTCAATACTGATTCCGATACTTCAAATAATTCCAATTTTTCCCAATACCAGTTCCGATTAATCGGCCCAACTATCAGTCCCACTTATCTTGAGTGATACAAGGCCTGAGCATTAGTGCTGAAGAGTGTGTTAAAGATAAGGACCTATATTTCCTCATTGCACCACCTGCTCCAACAAGTAGCATAGCTCCACTCATCTTGAGTGTTACTTTCACAATATTTCGGTCGATTAACCTCCGACCTTCTTTAAGTGCATTTTACCAAACTCGGGAATCTTTCTGTCGAAAACGGAAATCTTTTCGTCGAGTAAGGAATCTGTAGAGAATTTCAAAAGGAACCTTCTATTTAACCCGCGGGGATAGCATGCTGTCGTTCCGTTAGTTATAGCTGGATAGAAATCCTAAGTAATTTGCATTTGTATTTCATCTCTTGAACTGAGGATATAACCTTTAACCTCCCGCCCCCCTATATAAAAAAAAGTGTAACTTACAATTGAATTCAACCAAGTACTTTATCCGCCACGCCACAGATTCTTGCGTTTTTTTTTTTTTGTTTGTTTTTGTTTTTTTTACTGTTCGGATTTCACTTTGAAATAGTATTTTTATTGTTATATACGCACAACTGATGAACATATTGTAGAAATATTTTTTCTTTTTTTTCTGAAAATTACTCCAGACAAGACATGAATCCACTTGATGTGGGAAGCTAGAAAATAACAAAATACTACTTCAAGACAAAAACAAACAAACAAACAAACAAACAAACAAACTAGTCACCGATAAATGGAGATTAATAGATTACGATCTAGAAAAGCAATTCTTCCCCTTTTTTTTTAATGTGAAAAAACATCCATTTCCCCCCAAAAAGGGGTTCTCTGGATCGAAACAAAAATAAAAATTGTCTCAATCTAGAAGGACTTTTTTAAGTGACCTTTATATGTTTATCACTAGCAATGGCCATTGGTCTTCTCTGGACTTGGAGTAACAAAAAATCACCAATTTCCAGTACTATCAGACCCTTCAAGTAGAGGACCTGTTGGTGCTCTTTCTCTTCTTTCGTAGATCTTTCTAGCCTCCTTGACTCTTCATGATCACTTTTATTGTTATATAAGTTATACATATCTGGAGTAAAACTTGTAAAAATTAATCTAGGCTGCTGACCCATTAACATGCCCACATCCAGGCATTGCAGTCTTGTAAAGATGGCTTTATTCTGCAAAAATTTCACAAATATTTTTATACTATCTATAATGAAGCAATAGAAGCTGGATAAAGATGGAAATTTACATAACCAGGTATTGTATCAACACCGAGCAAGAACCAGTCCATTGTTGTTTAGAATATTTTAGATAAGAGTTGATCCTAACTGCCTCCAAACGAGGACGAAGTTTGTCATAGGGTCGGTTTTTAATGTGGATAAAATGTAGCTCCCCCTCCAAAAAAGATAATCTGGATGGAAACAAAAATAAAAATTGCCTCAATCTTGAAAGACTTCTTAACTGACGTTTACTGCATATCTACTCTTCAACGAAAATGCCATTTTAGGTACGAGTTGAATGTCAAGTCCAGTGGCTTATCAACGAAGAGAGCCAAGAAGAAAGCCATTCGTTGCAACTGGATAAAAATCGGCTTGCGGGGGGGGGGGCAAAAGGAAAGAAGCTTCGTTTTAGAACTGTTAAACGTAACATCAATTTTGCCGCTATTGTCTCACGTGCTCATGTCCAGAGAGAGAGAGAGAGAGAGGTGATAAAGAGAGAAAGAAAGAGTATGGTAGTGGAGAAAGAGGGGAAATGGGAGAGAGAGAGAGGGAAGGAGAGAAGTGGATAGAAAGAGAGGTAAAAGAGACCGAAAGAGAGGTGGAGAGAGTCAAAAAGTTATCTTTACCAGTTTTACATCATGCGCTCCAGATCGAGAGAGAGGGGGGAGAGATAGAGAGGAAGAAGAAAGAGAAAGGGAAGGACGGAGAGTCAGAAAGAAATTGATCATCAATGCTCTTCGAAGTGTCGCCATAGATATCAACGGCTAATTTCAGAATATAATTTAGGAAAATTTCGGTTCAATATTACGAACCTCGCAGGCAACTTGCGTGTGTTAACATTCTCGTGTGAGTAAAAGAAACTTACAAAATTACAACGACTTTACATTTTTTTTTTTTTTTTTTTTTTTTACTGTGGACAAAACAGAATTAATGATGAGTATGCGAACGAGAAGTGCGACGGGAAGTGAATATTTATGTCGGCCATTGTCGAACGGGGGAGGGAGTAGTTAGCATCGATAGGAATTGAGTAATCTTTGCATAACGGAACAGTTAGAAAGGGAAAAAGGGACAAAGTGGGGAAAGGGGAAAGAAAAGTGTTTGTTGCACTATTTGCAAAATAGATGTGAACTGAACGTTGGACAACGAGGGCACCTTTCCATCTCTAAATCCGACACGACAGGGGACCAGCGTACCTTAAAGACAGAAAAATAGGGGAAGGAAGAGGGGAAGACGCTTGTAGGGAAAGAAAAGATGAAGGGAGAGACGAGACAGAAGGAAGAAGCCTCGGCAACTTTTAGTGTCCCTTTTTACCGATTAACCCGTTTTTGCATTTTTTTAGTGTCAGAGCCGAAGCTATTTAGACAAGTCCAAAACTATTAAAGGGCTCTTACTTTTCGATCTTAACTCTCCTTTGTCTCCCTCTCCTTATATATATATATATATATATATATATATATATATATATATATATATATATATATATATATATATATATATATATATATATATAAGAACTCAAATTTAAGACTCTAAATAATATTTTACATAAATTTATTGTTCGACTTGATACTCGAATAAGATATACTAAATATTTTGATATATTTAACATACCTTATTCGAGTATCCTCTCGAAAAATAAATTCATGTAAAATAGCATTTACAGTTTTAAATTTGTGTACTTCTATGACAATCTCTATTTCCTATTTTGGTTGTATTGAGCTTCTTATTTGGTTGGGATTACGATATAAATACTAATATTTATATTCACTTTAAGTTTGCAGAAGCATTTGGCTTGTAAACTTATTTTTTTACTTCTTATATATATATATATATATATATATATATATATATATATATATATATATATATATATATATATATATAGTAATTTATAAAATGTATATGGCGATTAAGCTACACTGAATATTTCGCGTTTCATTCACACTAGGATTCTTCAGGCTTATGCGACTAAGCCTGAAGAATCCTAGAGTGGATGAAACGCGGAATATTCTGTGTAGCTTAATCGCCATATACATTTCATAACTTACTAACTAGCTCTACCTTTCGTATATTAATTTTATGTGAGTAAATTAAGTAGTTATATATATATATATATATATATATATATATATATATATATATATATATATATATGTACGTATACATATATAGTCTTAGAAGTTTTTTAACATTTAAAACTATTAAAAAAAAACATTTAATTCTTATATTTTTTAGCATTCGAATTCATCATTATCGTTTATACATATAAGATCATCTCCTACATCCATGAAAATTATATGTTTTAGATATATCATATTTTTATTTGTGATTATATATATATATATATATATATATATATATATATATATATATATATATACTAGCAAAAGTACCCGCCGTTGACCGGGTTCAAAACAGCCTACAGAAAATGGACTCTGATTTATGAAAGTATGATAGGTTATGAAAAAGAAGGGTTGTAAATATGGGTTGAATTTGGGTGTATCAAAACCAAAGAAAAATATGATGAAAGTAAAAATAAAATAGATAAACCCCATAATTTATTATACCATACCTGTTCACACTGAAACACTTATCACAATATTCTGTGGATCTATATTAAAAAAAACTTGTTAAACTTTGTGACATATTTCCATTCTATGGAGATCAGGTGCGAACGAACACTCCATCATTTTATTATACCATATTTCTTCAAACTAAAACATAATTATCAAAGTATACTTACGCAGATAGATAAGAAAAGTCTTTATTAAAGTGTGTGCCTATTTCCATTCTATGGAGGCCAGGCGCGAACGCAGACCCCACAATTTTATTATATCATCCCTATTAAAGTTAAAACATACTTATCAAAGTATTCTTATGTACATCTATATCAAAAACACTTGTAAACTTTTTTTTTTAATTTTTAAATTTTTTATTTCAATACTTTGTGGACCAAGCGCGAACGCAGACCCCACAACTTTAATTAACCACCGTTCTGCCAGATCAAACATACCAATTCCTGTGACTCGATACATCTTCTATGTAATCAGTTTTTTTTAAATAGTCAACCATATAGGAGCCTATTCGTGACCAGACACACACACACACACAAACACACACACGCGCACACACACACACACACACACACACACACACACACAAACACGCACACACAAACACAGACATTAAGCTTTATATATATATATATATATATATATATATATAACTACTTAATTTACTCACATAAAATTAATATACGAAAGTATAGATTTATGCGTAAACTTTAAGTATTTACTTCAAAAGTTCTCAATACGTAGGTAGAGCTAGTTAGTAAGTTATAAAATGTATATGGCGGAATATTCAGTGTAGCTTAATCGCCATATACATTTTATAACTTACTATATATATATATATATATCCTTATTTAAGTCAACTGAATTAAAGGAATAAATTATGAGATGGTCAACATCATGAATTTTTTAATATAACTTTTTGTTATATATATATATATATATATATATATATATATATATATATATATATATATATATATATATTCTCATGTCTATGTAAATACAGATTTGCCGAAAATGATGCAGGATGTAATCCCATCGGGATACCTATCGTAACCTATATATATTGCTTTCCTCGTACGTCTGCATCTCTCTTTCTCCCTCTCTCAGTCTTACATACTTGCATAGATTTATATATGTATATGGGTGTACGCATGCATGCGTATATGTATGTATGTTTTTATGTGTGTGTATATGTACATGTATGTGTATGTATACATATATGCATACATACATATGTATGTATGCATTGAGATGTATGTGCGTGTTTTTTAAACCACTTATATTTTCTCTAAGTGTTAATTTTCTTCATATTCCCGTCCCGTACATTTCTCTTTTTCTGCCCCTCTCTCTCTCCATCTCCCACTCCCTACATATGCTTACGTATCTGTGCAGGCTTGTGTATGTATGTATAGGTGGGTATACGTGTATGTATATACGTACACGCTTATGCATGTGTATATGTATATATGTGTGTATACGTATCTATGTGTGCATGTATATGTATGTATATACACATGTGTATGTATATGTATATATATATATATATATGGATATATGTATATGTTTGTATATGTATATGTATGTGCATATAAATGTATAAAATAATAAAAAAAGAGCGTTTCGTATCTGTTTCAAAATACAGTTGAAGTTAGAATCGATCTTCCGTTCCTTTTTTTTTGAATGAAAAAATAGCCGTTGACTTACAAATGATTTTACAGTATCTCTCTCCAAAACGTATTTTTTATTCTCCAAAACGTATTTTTCATTCTTTCTTGGAATAAATGCTATCGTTGGAATTCAAAATATTAGACAGTTAAATGCGCGTTTCTTGATTTACTGTTTAATTTTAAATCTTCTTTTATATGTATATATGTATTGTATGCATGTGTGTTTTTCGCACTTATATGTATATGTATTTAAGACTGACGTGGCACCTTCTAATTGGCTGTACCTGTCCCTCCTTCCTCTTCCTTCCTCCTCTTCCCCTGTGCATGCGTATCTCATTCACTTCACTGAGGAAGATCGAAGGATGTTCTTGAAAAAAAAAATTGTTTTTTCCATAATAACATTTTGTATTCCAGCAAGTTACCATTTGAAAACGAATAAAAAAATGTTATAAACTTTTATACTTTTCGTATTCATTTTTTATACATTTCATATATATGTGTGTGTGTGTGTGTGTGTGTGTGTGTGTGTGTGTGTGTGTGTGTGTGTGTGTGTGTGTGTGTGTGAAAATAATATTGTGTGTGTGTGAGTGAAAATAATCAGGACATATGGTTCAAGCGTTTCCGTGGAGCGAACTGCATTCGAACATGATATATTTAGGTTTTCAGTGTCTGTAAAACTTGAACTGTAGTAGGTTTCCATGCCGTTTTAAAAAAGACTGTAGTCTTTTAAACATAGTAGATCGGATTTTGCCATATACCGTAAAAAGAAAAGAAAGAAATTGAAAGACAAAAAAAAAAAAACAGTTCACTATTATTGAAATAAAATTTTGAAAAATAATATATATATATATATATATATATATATATATATATATATATATATATATATATATATATATATATATAATGTATATATATATATATAATGTATATATATAATGTATATATATATATATAATGTATATATATAATGTATATATATAATGTATATATATAATGTATATATTTTCATGGCAGGTGCTCGTCTGAGCTCCAATCCCTCGCCCCCCTTGCCAATCTTTCACGAGAAACACCCGTCTGGCTGAAACTACAGTCAATAATTTTCCCCACTCTTTATCTGTGCCTAAATCAAAACGTAGATTCCATGAGCAAAGCTTCTTTCTTAAAACTGCACGCCAATGGAACTCTCTGGCGCTTGTCTGTTTCCCACTTGACTACAACTTGGACGTCTTCAAGTCCAACATAAACAAACTTCTGACAAACCGCCCCCTTAAGTAAGACACTTTATCAAAACCCCCAATACTAATGATTACTACAATACTATCTCATTGATTACTGTACACGCAATAACCCTTATCCCTGAGTGGCCTTCGGGTCTTGATAAGTGGTGACCCCCATGTAAATATATATATATATATATATATATATATATATATATATATATATATATATATATATATAGTAAGTTATAAAATATATACGGCGATTAAGCTACACTGAATATTTCACGTTTCATCCACTCTAGGACTCTTCAGGCTTATTCGCATGAGCCTGAAGAGTCCTAGAGTGGATGAAACGCGGAATATTCAGTGTAGCTTAATCGCCATATATATTTTATAACTTACTAACTAGCTCTACCTATGTATTGAACACTTTTGAAGTAAATACTTAAAGTTTACGCATAAATTCATACTTTCGTATATTAATTTTATGTGAGTAAATGAAGTATATATATATATATATATATATATATATATATATATATATATATATATAGGCACATTACTTGCTCTTCTCTCTTACTAGGAATACTATATCTACCTCAAAGGCTTCACTCTTTCCTTCTTTTAATAATCACTAAAATCTACTCTCACTGTTCTCTTCCTCAGGGAGTATTGTCGATATTCTCCCTTTTTTCTCTTTCTCTCTTTTTTTTTTTTGTTCTTTTCTGAAGTAATTTTTCCCTTAATTAGATGAATATTTATATACTTATTAGGATTTATCTTTTAATAATTCGTCAATCAAGTGCCGTAATCTTCTTTTTGTTTGAGCAGCTAATTGTTTTGTTTTTTTGTTTTTTTTTTTTTCAACTTATTGCTTTGATAAACAAAAGTAAAGAAGGAAATTGACGGTGATCTGCGAAAAACAAGTGTCAAATGTTTGCTTCCGACAATTACCATATTTTTCGCTGTTCTTCGCTGCGAATATCGCAAACTTATTATGACAGTCTCCCCAGCATCAATTTAATGATAGAATACATTCATTGCAAATATTCGAAAATAGTAAATGCGGTGGTAGGGAATGTTAATTTAATGGAATAAATTATCGCAACGAATATGGGAAGGTTAAAGGGATGTTAAGGATATCAAGCATGAGATGCGTGGTAGGACATTATAAAGATTATTCCAGAGGAGAATATTGGCGTGGTCCTAATACGTAGACGCGTAGAGAGGGCTGAGACTAAAGTAGTTGCCTTTAGAAATTTAGGCGCATAAAAGTAACAATATATGAATATGTAGACTTGATCTGGTGAATAAGTCATGACTGATTAAGGAAACCTTTGAAAAAAGGTTATGGGCGTTGTCCCCTAAAATGGGTTTATATTTATTAACACAGGCTCCGATTACTATTGTGTGGAGATGTCCGAAAGCTGGATTTTTATTAGCATTACAGGCCCTAATGGGGGTCAGTTACCGAAAATAGGTAACCCCAAAACCTGCGAAATGCACGCAATCTGTTTCGTCGTGTTTTTTTTTCACGTGATTGACTAGGTGTATCAGAATTTGGGGGGAATTTTTGACACCTCTAACACGAAACTGCGAATAAAATATAAAAAAAACTCGTAATTTGTCTTTTAAAAGTGGGTTGTTTATTTTCTTTATGGATTATACTTCCAAAATAAACTATTAAAGTTGTATAAAACGTAAGAGAAATATTATTTTTTTTATTTAAAAAAAAAAACAGTAATGAAATCAATTAAATTTTACGAATTAAATATTTTTTAATTTTTAAACTTTAAAAATCTATCAAGTTTTTTCTATTGATTCAATTTTTTACGATATTTTCAGGGTCAATGTGAAATTTTATGCTCTTTCTAATAAACTGAATATAATATTTTAGACAAACGTTTTTTTTTTAATTCAAGCCCCCCCACCATTTTTAAATGTCTATTAAAAAATAAATAATTAATTTACTCAGAAAAGTTTTATATATCATAAATTGAAGATAAAAGATCAATAAATAATATATTCAACTTTAAAACAAAACAAAAAAAGTGTTTTTTTAGAAATTTACCTGTAAAGTCCGAAGTTTAAAACCTTTTTTTAAACCATGTTGTTTTGTTTTTGTTTTTGTTTTTTTAATGAAACCTTGATCCTTGCTCCTTTAATTGAAAAAAAAATAGGGTTTGAATTACATTTTTCGAGTAGTTATAAGTTTGGAAAGACAGGGGGTCGAATTATTCAATATCTTTTCACGCATTCGTAAGGTCAGTTTCTGACACACCTAGCGGTTGACGAATGCGTTAATTTGTAAGCAACTGCTTTCTTTTGCAAAGAGACATCATTTAAAAACCTCTGAGTTTTTTAAACATCTACATCAAATTCATATATATATATATATATATATATATATATATATATATATATATATATATATATATATATATATACACACACACAGGGTAAAACGATAAAATTGTCGCCCTAGAAAAGACGACATGATTCTTTTTTTTTAATTTGATGAAAACCGGTTTTCTTTTCTTGTTGCAGACCATCTACTAGTCGACCAGTTGTGTACAAATCCCAAGAGTGATAGGAGCCTTCTATACTGTCTGAAAGAGACACAATTTTCAATGAGCGAGATCAAAGATATGTCCTGCACAGCTCACGCTCTCAACCGATCCGAGTTATGATAACAGGACCATTGCCAGTACCCTCAAAATGCAGCACTGAATTGCCACGAATAACAGGAACGTGCCTAGGGCGATGAAAACAAAGTTTCCGGTCGCGGTTATGGTCTTTGGTGTGGTTTCAATTGAGGGCCACATCATGCTTCCTCACATCTTAGAAGTCGACTTACATGTCAACACCAAAGTGTACCTGTATGTACTGAAGAGTATGGTGATCTCCTGGTGCAATCAGACGGTCGCTGGCAAATTCTGGGGTTGGCAGCAGGACTCGACACTGGTCCGCAAGTCCAAAGAGATTCAGGCTTGGCTTCAGAAGGAGTGCTACGACTTTGTACCCTTCTCTCACTGCCCTCCTCTTCCCCACACCTGAATCTGCTGGACTACTTTGTTTGGTCATACATTGAGAACATCACCTACATGACCTTCCACAACACCAAAACCAGCCTGATCGCTACCATCCGCTGAGTATTCGCTGAGCTCCCGCTGGCTCTTGTGGAAAAGGCATGCTCCCAGTTCCGAACCCATATCGAGGCGGTGATTGAGGCTGAAGGTGGCTACATTGAATAGATGTCATCACTGTTACATAATCAAGTTACCTGAATTGATTTTTTAAATAAAAGTTTTTAAATAAAGCTGTAGTGTTGTTTTCTTCAGGGCGACAACTTTATCGTTCTACCTGTAGTTGATGTTCCAATATCTTCCATTTTATTCTAAACTAGCAAGGCTACCCGGCGTTGCCCAGGAGTGTATAAAACAAAGAGAAGAAATGAAGTTGCATATGAACATATCTGTTATTCTTAGGATATTGAGCACTTTTTGATGACTATCTATTATTTTCTATCCCGAGCAAAGCCGAGTAAACAAAACACAGTCACATTTTTTTTCAGGGAGATAGTCTTTGAACATCTGCTCTATCCAGAATATTGAGCACTTTGGATTGACTGACATATACTCATTACCATTGCTGTACTATCCGTATTTTGATTCGCAGGCAACGCCACGTACTTTGTTTTGTATACAGCATAATTTAAAAAAACAATCAAAGCAAGTCTTTCTCTCGTGCAATGTTGCGTTTAAACACACCTGCTCTATCTAGGAAATTGAGCACTCTTGGATTACTCTATACAAATTACCAGATAATATACTTCATTATTATATGGTACAGTATTATTACTATTATAAATCCCAGACAACACCGGGTAGATTTTGTATAAAAGCGCATTACAGAATAGAGGGGTTTTTTTTTCTGGGCACTGTGGTTAGCAAACATACCTGCTCTATCTAATATATTGAGCACTTTGGATTGACTAACATAACACTCTTTATCCGATATGATAAGTGTTATACGCCTTGGCCTTAGACCACCGTATACTTTGTCTGGTGTATAACATATTTACAAAACCAAAGAAATTATTTCTCCCATGCAACACGGCATTTAAACACACCTGCTTTATCTAGAATATGGCGCACTCTTCTATAACTGTTTACCACTTGCCAGATATGATAATGCATTATTATAATAACTTCTGACCATACTGAGTGGATTTTTTGTATAAAATCTATATATCTACTAGTAGATTTACCCGGCGTTGCCCGATATTAAATGCGAGTTCATTTTTTGTAAGTAAAAAAAAAAAAAAAAAGAAGATACTTCAGCTGCTATCGGAAACAAAACCTAGAGAAAATGAGCCAAGTACGATAAACATTACAGCATTTTCCACGATCTTTAAAAAGTGATTTCAAACCTACTTATTCTTAATATAAAGAATCTGCTATGTGAACGATTCGCACATGCGTAGTCATGAAACAGTTGACAAACAGACAAAAATTTGTGCACCCAAGTATCAATTTTTCAATTTTGACTCCTTAGAAGTCCTTTTTTTTTTCTTGATCAAAACTGATTAAAAAGTTTTCCACGTGTCTAAATACCCTATATACCCAATTTCAAGTATGTAGATCAAAAATTTGTTGAGTATATAGGTTGAGAATTGTTCTTACACACACACACACACACACACACACACACACACACACACACATACACATACACACACACACACACATTCTCCCTCTGATAGATATATAGATAAAAGTGAGAATGTGTGTATGTATGTAAGAATATTTCTCAACCTATATACTCAACGAATTTTTTATCTATAAACTTGAAATTTAGTATGTAGGGTATTCAGATGTGTAGAAAACTTTTTAATCGGTTTCATTCGGAAAAAAGAGCTGTTAAGGGATCAAAATTTAAAAATTGGTACTTGGGAGTCTTCAGTTTTTTTATCTGTTCGTCACCCGTTTCACGAATGCGCATGCGCGGCCGTGAAACATGACAGCTTCTTTATGTTAAAAATAAGTAGGTTTGAAAACACTGTGTAAAGCATGTGTAAAGCTGGTCTAATGGTTATCGTATTTGACTCGCACTCTTTAAGTTTTGGTTTCGATCTCACTTCGAGTACTTTTTTTACTTTACAAGGAGTGAACTGTTTAGAAAAAACATAATACTCGCATGCACATGTCTCAGTTTCTGTATGAATTAAAATATAATATTTATGCATATTTTAAGACCGGGAAACGCCGGGCGGCCTGTTAGAAGTATAATAAACCATAGTGACATTGTTTAAAGAATATGTAGAAAGACAATGACTTGAATAGTTCGTGATTATCATAACTTCGCCCCAACATCACATCTAACCCTAACCCCATTTTGTATCTCAAAATGTTATAAAATAAAATTGAAAAAGTTATCAGAAAAGATGAGATGGCAGTTCATTATTGCCAACAACATACAAGAGCTGTCATTAACATACAGTTTTAAATCTTATTAATATCCACCCACTTCGAAAATGACAGTTTGAACATTATCTTAAAATTATTTTTCTTTAATAACAGGGAAGTGACGGTTGTAACGTGGCCAGTACACTCGAACCGTTTTTTTTTTCTGTTTTTTTTTGTTGTTGTTTTTTGTTTTGTTTTTTTTAGAAAGGCTCACCAATTATCAAGGGCCCAGGGGATAGGGGTTAAAGAGTGTACATTGGTCAAAAGGACAATATCATAGTAATCGTTAAAAGTGTAAATTTGGTCAACTGGATTACTTAAGGGGAACGGCTCATCAAGAATTTGTTTACGTTGGACTTGAAGACGGCCATATTGTAGTCAGCTGAAAAGCAGGTAAACGGAAAAGAGATCCACGGGTGTGCGGTTCTTAGAAAGAAGCTTTGTTCATGGAATCTACGTTTAGGTTTAGGCACAGATAAAGAGTGGGGGAAATTATTGATAGCGTTTACAGCCAAACGAGTGTTTCTCGCGAATGTTTGGCGATGGGGGACCATAGGTTGGAGCTCAGAGGAGTACTTGCCACGAAAATAACAGGACAGACTCGCAACGTCTCTTCTGTGAGAAAGAGGTTACAGGGAAAAGAAAAAGGCATCCCCCACTAGGCTACGAAGTCTATTCTGGACTATGTCAAGGCAGTTAAACCTCTCTCGGGACCTACACATCGTCCGGCACCGTCGAAAAGGAACTAACAAACAAAAATAAATCAATCCGACTCGTCTTTTCTATTTTTTTTTTTAAACAAATCGTTTATTACCGTTTTTCTTTCTCCCCAGTTTCGACGTCAGTTTAAAGACTCTCTCTCTCTCTCTCTCTCTCTCTCTCTCTCTCTCTCTCTCTCTCTCTCTCTGCCAATGCAGAGCCACATGTTCATGTAGATTAATTAATCGTGCTAAAAGTGCAATAGGTATCGTAAGCAAACTTAATCAAAATATAATATTACTGACGTCTCACTTCCCAAACTTGCATTTTATTTAGTGTATTTTAAAAGGTTTATAAAGGGGAGCCTTCGAGTGGCCCTTGATAATGGTCAGCCATTTTATTCAGCCAATTTGAAACAATAGTTCGAGCGTTCTCCGAACACCCACAAATCGTACTTGACATCGCTCTGCTGAACACCCAGGGATATAAAGTGAGGATCAAGTGTAAGTGGAGCAACCAGAAAAAGAAGTAATGGCCTGCATACATCTTAGCGTAATAGCCAATGAAATGGGAGACTTCCGATTGCCTTCGACTATGGTCGATGCATTTTATTTGCTTAATAACTAACAAAAAAAAAAACAACGACCATTATTGTGTATATATTCCTCAGTAGTTATAATAATTATTAAAACTATTGAAAATATATGCGCGATAATGGCAATATTTGGTAATATGTAATTATGGTATGGTATGGTACGATATTAGAGTAATACATGAGAATGTTATGTATAATGATAAGAGTATTTAGAAATGATAATATTATTGTTGTGGTGTAAATGTTGAAAGGAATAACGAGAAGACTTAGAAACAGTGAAATAAATAATATATTAACAGAAATAAAGTACAATATATTAGTTGAGTGGCAACTCCGCTCAATTGAAGGACAAGTAATGTTAAGACTCTCTCCCTCTTAGTCTTGGGTTCAGACTGACCGGAAATCAGGACCGGCTTACCGGAAATGACGTCAGGAATAGTCCATTGGGAGAATTTGTAGGGGCGCCACCCGCAAAAAATGTGTATAATGATAATAATATGTATAATAATGGTAGTTATCATAACACTAGTATATATAAGGTTATGATTTTATAATAATAGTACATATCAAATGATAAGAGTATTTATAATGATAATTAAGTCTATTAAATTATAAAAGCATTTATAATAATAGTATGATAATAATTATAGTACTATATTGATAATAATATAGATAGAAATATAATGGTATTTATAATATTAATAATGGTATATAAGAGAGAAATTAAAGATTATGGAAGGCAGAACAATGCAAAGATTTCAGCGATAGGCTCAAATTGGCACAACCTAAAATATAATGATGGAACCAGCTATGCAGTTTCACTATTGATCCAATTAATGTGTATATGTATCACCATATATATATATATATATATATATATATATATATATATATATATATATATATATATATATATATATATATACCACTCCCCATTTGGGGGTACCAAACTGGTTAAAGGAAAATTATTCCCCACTCGCATTTAGTAAAAATGCACTTCCATATATATAATTGAAGTCATTCAATAAGTATCGCTAACAAAAACAAAAAGAAACACACTACAACCATCTCTCTCTCTCTCTCTCTCTATATATATATATATATATATATATATATATATATATATATATATATATATATATATATATATATATATATATAGTAATTTATAAAATATATATTGCGATTAAGCTACACTGAATATTCGGCGTTTCATCCACTCTATGATTCGTCAGGCTTATGCGCGAATTCTGTGGTTGTTTATCGTTTTTATATGGTCCTCTTCTGTTGAACTAAAATCCTCAACAGAAGAGGACCATATAAAATCGAGAAACAACCACAGAATTCGCACATAAGCCTGACGAATCATAGAGTGGATGAAACGCCGAATATTCAGTGTAGGTTAATCGCCATATACATTGTATAAATTACTAACTAGCTCTACCTACGTATTGAGAACTTTTGAAGTAAATACTTAAAGTTTACGCATAAATCTATACTTTCGTATATTAATTTTATGTGAGTAAATGAAGTAGTTATATATATATGTGTGTGTGTGTGTGTGAGTGTGTTATGTGTACGAATGTATACATATGTATGTGTTTTTATATACAATAATTTATATGTATATGATGAACCTGGCTAGTACTAGATGGGTGACTATTTGGGACTTTTAGATGCTGTATGTGCTATCTGCTTATCTCGGCATTGTTTCCAGTCGTTCTGGATTTCTCCTTGCCACTGGGCTCAAGCAGTGCCGATTCAGGAGAGGTGTGGTTTAAGATTGCGCAACACTTGCCACATAATTACACGCGCAGCTGCCCCTACAGACGGTATCTTTTGTCTTTCGAGACTGAACGGAGGTATCGATTTTATATGTAGGATGTCCTTATTTGCGACAGAGGTTCAGGTGGTGTGTTCGTGATGCTATATTTCGGGATGTCTTCCCTTCGTCAGGCATATGTTCGACTTTCAAACGTGAATAGTATAATGGTATCTATAAAATCATAATTCGTAACAATAAATAATAAAATAAAAAATGAAATGCGTAACAATAATATTATATATATATATATATGTATATATATATATATATATATATATATATATATATATATAATGGCATTTATAATGAAAATACAATACATAAAATAATGGTATTTATTATAATCTATGTATCTATAAAGTTGAAATTTTCTCGCTCTTACATTGATAATATAAACATACCATTTCCATTGTATAATTATTAAAACGAACTTCTTAATATACTCAGACATGGATATGCGAGCCTTTACATGAAGGTTAACTAATTTGCATATTCCTGTGAAAAACAAGTGTTCATTAATCGATTATTCATTATTTTATGGTTTCTTATTAGATTATTGGTTTCATTTAACTATCACGCTTAAGTTTTTTTTTGTTTTTTTTTTGTATTTTTTTTTACATTCTGCATAATTTCCTAGAACTTAGAATGAAAACGTTCTAGCTTAGGGGCATGTTATATATATATATATATATATATATATATATATATATATATATATATATATATATATATATATATATATATGTATATATATGTATATATATATTTTTTTTGTTTTTTTTTTACATAAACGTCATCACTTATCAAGGCCGATAGGCCACTCAAGTATAAGGGTTAAAGAGTGTAGAGTAGTCAAAAGGACAATATAGTAATCGATAGTAATGGAAGTTCGGTAAATTTGTTAACTTAAGTGGAACGGCTCATTAGAAATTTGTTCACGTTGGACTTGAAAACAACCATATTATAAAAAGCTGGAAAGCAGGAAAACGGAAGACAATTCCACAGTCGTGCAATTCTAAGAAAGAAGCTTTGATCATGGAATCTATGTTTAGGTTTAAGTACAGATAAAGAGTGGGGAAAATTATTGATAATGTTTTCAGCTAGTCTAGTGTTTCTTGTGAAAGTTTGGCGAGGGGGGACCAGAGATTGAAGCTCAGTTGAACACTTTATATATATATATATATATATATATATATATATATATATATATATATATATATATATATATATATATATATATATATAAGGAATTAGACCGGAAGTCTAGAAGAGCAAAGTTTAATTTATTTATTGTATTGATACTTTAAAGAAACATTGCTCATAGTACTGTAGATATCCAATAAACTTAATTGGTATATTTATCCTAGAGCTATATTAATATTAAGGATAAGGATTAGTAATTGTAAATTATGAATCCGTTTCGAAAGGAGAAACAAAACACAATCATATTGAGTGTACGATCGTTTCGGAAACGATATTCATGTCATTAATATTGACAAATAATATTGACAATAATTGACAATAAATGTTTTTTTTAATATTGTCTTCTCAGCAGCACAAACGGGATGGGGAGAGAGTAAGACACTAAAATAAACTAACATTTCTGTAACAAGTAAGGTGGATGAATCTGAAAATAGTTTGAAGCATAACAAACTTTTTATGCAAATTGTGTATTGATAATGAAAATAATTTCTGAATAGGATGAATATTATGTAATATGAACGAATTGGAAAGTTAGATTTTGAAGAAAGAGATTTATATTTAGAAAGAAAAGAAAATTATATTTTGAAAGAAAAAGGTTTGTTAAATACCTTCATGGTGAACGGAATGTCAATAATTGTTTTTAAGTCACTATATATATATATATATATATATATATATATATATATATATATATATATATATATATATATATATATATATATATATATATATATGCTGTTGTCTTTGTTTTCTGGTAACTAATGATTGAATAAAGTATTTAGTGTTCATTTTAAAAATTAAAACGCTGGATAATAAAATGCTTTACTGCATTTAAAAATAACTAACGTCTGATTTATGGACGCTAATTTTGAATATTAATTAAAAGATGCAAGGGAGATAACTTGTTTTTTGTTAAAAAGACTTTTATATATATAAACAATCTTAGAGGGATAAATGTTTAAATTTTAGAGTGATATTTTTCTAAATTAATAAACATTTGATATATTTGTAATTATTTTTTATATAAATTATTTATATATTTTTATCTTAAATATGTTAAAATATTGTATTCTATTATGTTAACTTGCATCTTCTTTCCTGTTCGGATGAGAAGCATTACGCTTCGAAATACATGGTATAAAGTGTTTTACTTATCCCAGAGCCCTAATTGAAGTATCATCCTTATTAAATAAACGAATAAAGCTTTATACATTAATATATATTTTTATATTGTCATTTTCTTATTTTATTGATCACAAGCATTTCAGCCCAGCGTTTCCCGAGTGTGTTGATGTCCGTTGAGCAAAAAAAAAAAAAAAAAAAGTGGTAGTAGGAAGGCAGGCTCGAACCCGTATTGCGAAGGGGGAAAAGAACGGGGGAAAAAAAGTAATGTCTTTACTGTTACGATCACCGACAAACCGGAAGAGGGGATGACTTTCGAAAATATCGGCGAAAAAAGCAACCCCTCCCTGTAGACAAGTGCCCAGTTGAGGGTAAAGAAATTAATGTTTTTAGCCAATTTTTCGGTATTTGTCGTCTGAAGGGTCGAACTTCAAAACTATACTGATCTTGTGAAAATCCGTCGCCGCTGTCGAAAGTTTTAGGCAGACATGCAAACATATATACATACATTTATATATCGGTAGCTCATATTTTCAACCCAAACCGATTAAAAAGCTTGCCCTATCTCTGAATACACTTTATGTAAAATTTCAAATGTTTAGACCAGAAAGTGTCTGAGTAATTTGGTAGAGACTGCAGATGTCAATTTTTTTAAAACTTTGCCTCTATAATGATCCCTTAACATTTATTGTTTTGGGCTCAAATAAAGTTATTAAGTTTGATCCATGTCCAAGGAATCTACATCTAAAATTTTAAGTATTTAGACCCAAAAATATCGGAGGAGGTTGATAGAGTTCTAAGAGTTCAAATCGTTGAACTTTGACACCTTAATTGCCAAATTTCTGGCCCAAAGTAGATCACATCGATTTTCCCAAATCTCAGTACCCTGTATAACAAATTTCGAGTCTGTAGACTAAAAATTGACAGAGTTATTTCGAAGGGAAATGTACTCAGACAGATAGACACACAGACAGACACACAGACACGTTCTTTTTATAGATAGATAGATAGATAGATAGATAGATAGATAGATAGATAGATTAAACAAAATATATACGCATAAGCATGGGTGCCCGGCGTTGCCCGGTTATTTGGATGCTGAGAAAAAAAAGGGTTAATTTTTTTTTAACTTTGACACCAATTATGAGCCCTTAAAATTTATTGCTTTGGGCTCAAATCAAGTTATTAAGTTAGATCCACGTCCAAGGAACCTATATCTAAAATCTCAAGTGTGTAGACCCAAAATTGTCGGAGAAGTTTGGTAGAGTTATCATATGTCAAATTGTTGAACTTTGACCCCATAACAGCAAAATTTTTGGCCGAAAACCAATCACATAAATTTTTCCAAATCTCAGTAGCCTGTATATCAAATTTCGAGTCTGTAGACTGAAAATTACAGAGTCCTTGCGAAGGAAAATGTACACAGACACAAAGGCAGACAGACAGACACACAGACACGTTTACTTTTATAGATATACTAGCATGGGTGCCCGGCGTTGCCTGAGTGTTTGGAGGTGTATGCTGAGCAAAATAAAAAAAAAACGGTCATCTTATTTTTTAACTTTGACCCCTTTTTTGATCCCTTTAATTTTTTTTTGGTGGGGGGCTCAAATTAAGTTATTAAGTTAGATCCATGTCCAAGGAACCTACATCTAAAATTTCAAGTGTTTAGATCCAAAATTGTCGGAGGAGTTTGGTAGAGTTCTGAAAGGTCAAATCGTTGAACTTTGACCCCTTAACAGCCAAATTTCTGGCGGAAAACCGATCATAAAGATTTCCCCAAATCTCAGTACCTGTATATCAAATTTTGAGTCTGTAGGCTTAAAATTGACAGAGTTATTGCGTAGGGAAATATACACAGACAGACACACACACAGACACTTTCACTTTTATAGATATACTAGCATGTGTGCCCGGTGTTGCCCGAGTGTTTGGAAGTGTATGTTGAGCAAAAAAAAAAAAAAGCGGTCAATTTTGTAACTTTTTACCCCTATTATGACCCTATAACATTCATTTGTTTTGTACTCAAATCAAATTATTATGTTAGATACATGCCCAAGGAACCTATATCTAAAATTTCAAGTGTGTAGACCCAAAATTAGCAGAGTAGTTTGGTAGAGTTCTGAATGGTCAAATCGTTGAACTTTGACCCCTTAACAGTCAAATTTCTGGCCAAAAACCGATCACATCGATTTTCCCAAATCTCAGTACCGTAGACTTAAAATTGACAGAGTTATTGCATAGGTAAATGTACACAGACACACACACACACACAGACGGACAGACACGTTCACTTTTACAGATAGATAGATAGATAGATAGATAGATAGATAGATAGATAGATAGATAGATAGACTAATAGATTAAAAAAAATATATACGTATACATAAATATATGTGGAAACAATTTTTTTGTTTACTGTAAAGATTTTACGCAAATATTATGCAAGTATAAATCATGTAGAATATCTGCATGAATATAATTACACGTAATAGTTAGCTCTAGTTGATCATCCCATTAGAAAACCGAAAGCACTAATAGGGAATTAATTAAAATGAATGTTTAAAAGAATATGCAAATTAGCTAGATCTTTTGCTAGTGAATGCATTTCCACAACACATATATAAGAAAATTGTATTTTCTTTTTAAATAAATAGAACAGAGGAGTTTTAATATGAATATCAATACACACAAAAGAAAAACGAAGTATAGAAGAAGATAGATAGATTGATATTCTACGTATGCTTCAAAACAATTTGTTGAGCTTTGCATTATCCCAATAAATTTCCTATAAAAAATCAATCTTAGTCTTAATCTGTTAAATCTCTTTCTCATATATATTCAATGGAAACACTTTGCTTTACGATTCTTTTTATTAATTTTTCGATTTTCCGTATAATCTTTTTTGTATCAGAATCAAAAATATTAATAAAAGTTCCATAGTTTTTGCTGTCACGAGCGCTTTCCATTCGTCCACGAATCATCATTAGGTGTTGAAGCCCGAAGGAGCGAAAATGAGAATTGAAAGTTAAAACTAAAATATACAGTAAACGGCGATAAGTTCAAATATATAGAGTCGATGAAAAGTCGATTAAAAATATAGGTCGATTAAAATTCAAGTGTTAAAATCAGCAAGTTCGTGAACGCCGTTAACAAAGTCCGTCTCCGCAAGACAATTTAGAACGTTGCTCTTTTCTCGAATGCGATATCATTTATAGTGGGTTGAAGGGTTCAAATATATGACGCTTCAAGAATTTAAAAAATTTTAATTTTATTTTGATGTTGTATAATTTTTACGTTGTCAACGAGGACCTTTCTAAGATTGGAGTGGGGCCAGTTACGTTCTTTTTTCAAATGTTTATAGATAAAACTAGTATTATTTAGATGCATGGTTGCCGTTGTATGCTCAATATATGTATTATTTTCGGAGTCACATTCGCCTATAGAGCATTACAATTTATGCACTACATTGGTTTGTATTTTATAGCTGGTAAGGAGATGTTTCTAACAACAAGGTTTGTGTTCTAAATTTCGTGTAATGTATAACAATGATATACACAACATTTATAATGATAGTATATATTAATTAAGTACGATGGTTTTGTTTCACAAAGGAGTCACTATTATCAATGCCAGGAGGCCACCCGAAGATAAGAATTAATGAGTGTACAGTAGTGAATGGAAATTTGGTAAATTGGATTACTTAAGGGGATTGTCTTGTATGTCTCCAAAAATATTCTGTAAGATTCGATACCACACGAATTATTAATCTGTGTTTCTATTGATCTCAGAATTCCGATAATTTATAATGAAAATATATATAAAATTTAAAACGATGATATATATAATTTATAATTATGATATATATATATAATTCATAATTTTGATATATATATATATATATATACATACATACATACATACATACATATATATATATATATATATATATATATATATATATATATATATATATATACGTTTTATATCTTATTACCGTTTTTTTCTGTTCAGTTACATTTTTTGTTTCAGCTACACGACCGTTTTTTGGCCGTTATGTAGCCTCCTCAGACTTTACAGAAAAATTCGTTTATGGTGGAATGAAGGAATGAATGATGTCAGGGGAGGGTGCGAGAAAAGCGGAAACCCTCCCCTGACATCATTCATTCTTTCATTCCACCATAAACGAATTTTTCTGTAAAATCTGAGGAGGCTACATAACGGCCATATAGCTGAAACAAAAATGTAACTGAACAGAAAAAAAAAAACAGTAATAAAAAATAAAGCGCATATTTGCTCTACAGCAGTATTGAGCACTTTCTTCAGGTTTTTATTAATTATCATTTCTACTAAATATATATATATATATATATATATATATGTATATATATATATATATATATATATATATATATATATAATTTACAACGATTACATATATAATTTATAATTATGATATATATCAAATTTATAACAATCATATAATTCATAATAATGATATATATAAATTTTCTAACAAATCTAACAATTATATATATAATTTCTAATGATATATATATATATATATATATTATATTTATTTATACAATCGTTGTGAATTATATATATATATATATATATATATATATATACACACACACACATATAATTTATAACAATTATATATACTAGCGGAACCTGCCTAAATTTAACAGAGGACTCAGTGATATGTAATATTATTATGTTGGCATTCTGTAGACGTTCAACGTAAATGAAAACGCTCTGATATTGTAGCTCTTTCGTTAAAACTGCAAAAAGTATTTATCTAAGCTAGCAGGGACGCTTTAATATGATATTTTAATTCTTGCAGATTTCGTATATATTATTAAAACGTGAATGTTTTTTATATATTATCAAGTTGCAATTTCAAAAATAAAAAAATATATCCATATGACTTGAATCGAAATCGAAACCAAAACTTATGATATATATATATATATATATATATATATATATATATATATATATATATATATAGTTCCTTCAGTTATAATGGAAACCTAAACCAATACTTATAAAGAATTCTTGGTAAGATCATTTATAAAAAAATAGATCACTTGAGTGTCATCAGCTATAATCGAAACTGAAACCAAAACTTATAAAGAATTCTTGATAAAATTATTATAAAAGAAATAGATGACTTGTGCTATCAGCTATAATCGGAAACGAAACCAAAACTTATGAAGAATTCTTGGTAAAATAATTTATTACAAGAAATGGAAGTTTATAGCTATTAAACGACTCGGATGTGAGCGTGATACAGAAAAAAAAAAATAAATAACACACACTATATTGTATATTCGATAATTTATACTGATGATGTATATAAAATGTATAATGATTATATATATATATATATATATTATTTATAATGATGATACATATATATATATTATTCATAATATTGATTATATATAAAATTCATAACGATGATATATATATATAATATTTAATGATATATATTATTTATAAGAATGATATATATATATATGTCATTCATAATGTAGATATATATGTTTTATGATATGCATATAATATATAACAATGATATGTACATGAAATATTTAATGATGCGTATATATAATATTTAATGATATGTATATATGATTTATAAAGGTGATATATAAAAATTTATAGCGAGAATATGTACATCTAATTTATACTGATGATATATATATATATATATATATATATATATATATATATATATATATATATATATATATATAAAGTATGATACATATATGTATAATTTATAATAGTGGTATATATAAAAATTCGTATTGATGATATATATAATAAAGATATATATATATATAAAACTAGCGGGGAAGGGAGCACGGCTTTGCCCGGTCGCAAAATACGCTTAACTATGATATTTGAATTCGTTCAGATTTCGTATATATTATGATGGAGTCGTGATTTCAAAAGTAAAAAAAAAATGTTTTTAGGTGCCATCAGCTAGAATTTAAGCCGAAAGCAAAACTGTAGCAAAGCTGGTGACGTTACCACTGTACCAACGTGAAACGCATACGAACTGCTTAAAAATAAACCAAGTTGAATGTACAAAATGTATAACGATTTTTTTAAAATTTGACCACTTTCTGACCCCTTAAAAACTATTTAAACCGGCTAAAGATCCATAAAAGAACGATTCATAAAAATCCGATTATTTGAGGCCCTTGGCGCCGCTTTGCGACCTTTAGTTTCTGAAGAGATATAGTGTTTGAAAATATGTAGACAGACATATAGCATTTTATATATTAGTAGCGGGTGGGGTGGGGGGTAATATTTTAAGTTGCCCAGATTTCGTACATATTATTATAGAGTCGTGATTTCAAATGTAAAGAAACAAAAGATATGGATGCAATCAGTTAGAAACGAAACCGGAGGATTCAAAGGTGGCGACGTTACCACTGTACCACATGACACGCATATGAACTGATTAAATATTATAAATAAAAAATAAATATGAATGTTCAAAATGTATAACGATTTTTTTTAACTCTGACCCATTTTTGACCCTTTAAAAAATATTTCAACTGACCCATAAAAAAACGGTCCGTAAAAAATCCAATCATTTGAGGGTCCTAGCGCCCTTCTGTGACTTTTCGTTTCGGGGCAGATAGGGTTTGAAAATATGGACACAGACAGACAGACATATAGCCTTTTTATATTAGATTTATAATGATAGTATATATAACTTATAATGATACATATATAAAATTTCTAATGATGATATATTTATAAAATTTCAAACGATTATATATATATATATATATATATATATATATATATATATATATATATATATGATTACATGTATAAAATTTATAACAATCATATACATGTACAATTTATAATGATTATATATATATATATATATATATATATAATTTATAGCAATTATATGTATATGTATGATTTATAATTATTATACATATCAAATTTATAATAATGATATATTTATAAAATTTCGAACGATTATATACATATAATTTATATGATTATATACATATAATTCATAGAAATTATATATATGTACAATTTATAATTATTATATATATAATATATAGCAATTATATATATATGTATAATTTAAAATGATTACATGTATAAAATTTATAGCAATTATATATATTTATAATTTATAATCATTATACATAAAATTTATAGCAATTATATATATTTATAATTTATAATTATTATACATAAAATTTATAGCAATTATATATATTTATAATTTATAATTATTATACATAAAATTTATAGCAATTATATATATTTATGATTTATAATTATTATACATAAAATTTATAGCAATTATATATATTTATAATTTATAATTATTATATATAAAAAATTTTAGCAATTATATATATTGATAATTTATAATTATTATATATAAAATTTTTAGTAATTATATATATTGATAATTTATAATGAATATATATAAACTTTATAGCAATTATATACATGTAAAATTTATAATGAAATTTATAATGATTATATATATATAATTTATAGCAATTATTTATATGTATAATGCTTAACGATTAATATATAATTCAGAGCGATGATATATACAATTTATAAGAGAATATTCTTATCGTTGTTTTGACTCTCAAGTGTATATCCGACACAGTTAGACACTGTTAATCAACCGAGAACCACATCACTCTATATAAAAGCATATAAGATATCAACGAATACACACTCGAGAGTCAAAACAATGAAAAGAATATGCTGATGTCCTAGCCCTGATGAAGATACACATTTATATAATTTATAATAGTGAGATATATAAAATTTTTAACTAAAACATATATATATATATATATATATATATATATATATATATATAATATTTATAACCATGATATACATAAAATTAATAATGATAATATACATATTCATAATTTATAATGGCTATATATGCATATATAGGAGAGAAAAGTTATTTTTAAGATCGGATTTTTTCTTTTTTCGATTTTCGATATTTATCGGATTAATTTCTGGACAAAGTATATCTAAAAACACTGCCAAACATGTGAATTAGCTTTGTGTAAGATTTGCAAAAGATATGCTCAGCCGTTTCGGAACCTATGAGGAATCCCCCCCCCACATACACACAAAGTGACTTTTATATAATAGTAGAGATAGAGATAGTAACGAATTCTTCCATTTACTTTAAAGACCGAGAAAATATGTCTTTTGGAGTTAGGACACAGGTTATGTATCGGTCAGGTGCACTTGGCAGTCGGACTGACGTATAACCATACTCTTTATTTGTTGTATATTATTTTCTGTTCAATATATTTTGCTTCTGCCAATTTTTTTAGTTGTTTTTATCTTCTGGAGCATCACACTTTGTTTTATAGAAGTTATTGTATACGTTTAATTAGAGGCCACTGTAACTTTTTTTCTTTTTGGGAGTCAACACGTTGTTGTCTCAGTTGCAAAGTAGGCAAAAGAATAGAAAAAAGCTTCAACTCGCTTTTTTGTTGTACAACAACATTTATTTCCATGTTGTTGCGACCGTGACGTAACCCACATTTCGCGCGTTCTCTTTTTTAAAGTCTTTATTTTTCCCTTCCGGTGACGTCATTTCGCCCACGCTATGTTACACACATACAATGTGTGTGATAGAGCATTATTATTTCTACATATGAGATGGAATAACATTATGCCCATGGTATGATCACATGTAATATAAGCCTTGGTTTCTATGTTTAAATAATGAACAATGTACCCATAAAGATAGGTTTTAACATGTGTGGTTTCAAAGATCTATTTAAAGAAATACTGATCAACTTTATTGTAAACATCTAACATAAACAATGTGTGTGATAGTGCAGTGTTATTTCTACGTATGGGATAGATAACATTATCCATGTAAAAAAAAATCGCAGGTAAAATATACCTGAAAATAACACCAAACAAATATAAAAGCCTTAGGACTCAGAAGGAAGTTCCGAGCGTTATGTTTGTTAGGGGCTCCTTTAATAGCCAACACATTAGCGGTCGGAATTCTGCGAATGCTAGTCCTTTTAAAAATCTAAGACGTTGAAAACCCACGAAGATGGGTGTGGTACCAATAAAACGTTTGTGCTCCAGAATTTATTTTTCTACATAGTCACCACCATTTTCAATGAGGTTTTTCCAGCCTCTTTTGATCCATCAGTCGTAAAAGTTCGGAGCGTGCTCTATCACTTACATTTCTGTCGTCACTCTGAAATCGGCGAACCCATCTCCTAACAGTGCTGACATCAATTAATCGGCTTCGTAAACGTCCAACAGGACGCGATGAATGTTGATCTTTTTTTTTTCTACAAGGTTTAATTCAATGACGCATCTCTGCTCCTGCCGCACGCCCATGACACATGTCTCACATTGTCAATATCCGCAATATTTATAGGTCATGAATGCATAAGTTCAGTCATCATCACAATGCCATTTGCAATCCCCTCTGATTAATTCGGACGGAATAAAAATAGGAGACATTACTTTTGGAACACCCCTCGTATTTGTATTTAATCAAAACTAACAAATCGTTTTCCATTGTCCTGTTTGTAATGATTTTTTTTTTTTTCAAAAATAACTCAATACCAAAACTGTCGAATATTTGAGCATGAATTTTGTGTCGTTAAAATATGCAAGAAAAAAGCTTTAAGGACACACGTTAATTCACACATAAGGTCGTGTATAATATGAAAAGAAACTGGAATCTTAATCATATATCAATCATACCAGTTATTATAGGTGCTACAGGACTTATGAAGAAGAACCTGACGTCCTACCTAACTAATATTCCTGATGAACCAAGTGCAAAAGAGATCCAGACGATTGCATTTAAGGAAACAGCGAGGATACTAAAAAGAGCTCTCGGTTGGTTTCAATAAAAAGCAGGGTAATATTGGCAGCTGGGTTGGCTTACTCATACCCAGCTTTACAATCTTCAAAGGAAGAAAATTACAAAAGCGAATATATATATATATATATATATATATATATATATATATATATATATATATATATATATATATATATAGTCAGCAACATCCAGTACTGTTTCGCTGTTTCCCAGCTCATCAGTGCGGCTAGAAAAGCCCTACCTTAAGCCAGGATCGATGTGGAAAAGAAAAAGCCAAACAGTTCTCAATACGTTAGTAGAGAAAAATATGCTGTTTTATTATTACAACCTCAAGTATATCAAATTACAAGTTATTTCAATAGAAAGCATAAAATTATCCGTTCATATCGTTAGATGATTCAAGTTAAGAACTTTAACTTGAATCATCTGACGATATCGACGGATAATTTTATTCCGTCTATTGAAACAACTTGTAATGAATTAAGTTATTTTAAAATATGAAAAATGATAAAAGTCTGAAAAACCTACAATTGTTATATATATATATATATATATATATATATATATATATATATATATATATATATAATACTAGCAGGGAGATACGACGCTGCCCGGGATTGAATAATGATCAACGAATGTTTCACACTTTCATATTTTTATTGTCATCGAAATCAATTATTTTTCAATAAAATCCATTGATTGTCTGCTTTAGATGGGGACTCACCGTGGTGCAACGTCGCAGTGAATTAATCCACAATACATTGTAGTCTACATTGTATTTTATATGCCGGCTTTTCTGGAATGTGTGGTAATAAAACTTCTCAAATGCATTAGTGATGTTAGGTTGTGTAAAGTGTTAACTTTGGTCGAAATCACATGTCCCTCCTTTTATCGGATTTATTATCAATTATCAATACTTATCGAAGACATTCCGACACAAAACCAATCTAAGAATATTGCCAGACGCATAGCGTACGTTCGTTTGAAATTTCATAAAAATCGGCCCATCAGTTTTGTATTCCTGAGGTCCGAACCCACACACACAGACACAAACACAAAGTTTCTTTATATATATATATATATATATATATATATATATATATATATATATAGATAGATAGATAGATAGATAGATAGATAGATACGTAAAGGATAGAGAAATTTCTTTAAGAAATCTTCAGTCGGAGAGGTCAATGCAGAGCATACATAGCAGTTAAAATACTCATCGACGCTTTACCTCGACTAACTCTCCTCATTTGATAAATCCCTATCGGGTTGAAATAAATTGATAATGAGATCGAGCTAAGATTGTGCTGTGTTTTTTTTTTCATTATATATATATATATATATATATATATATATATATATATATATATATATATATATATATATATATATATATATATGCGTGAGTGGACACGTACATGTGTGTGTTTGATAAAAGAAAATGGTTCGTTTTTCTTTTGTTCCGATTTTAATGAAGTAACCTGATCGAGTTACAAACGTATCGAAACGCATCATTTCATTTGCACAAAAAATGTTTTATCCTTTTTCTTTTCCACATTTCTCACCTGAAAGGGTGAGTCAAAGGTTCTGCAATATTTGAATACGTGCCAGTGGCTGGCGCATATATCACGTGACCGATGCTGTTCGAGTCGTTGATATTATCGCAGTCGCGGTGCGCCGACCGACACGTTGCGCATTCCTTCACTCGCTATGCGATTGCAGAGTTCAAACATGCAACCTAGTACGCGACAGAAGCGACCGAATACATTTGTCGGTGAATCAGAATAACAGGCGACTCAAAGTCCGCAGCAAATAGTATCAGATGAAAAATTATTCTATTTTACTTTAATTAATAAATAAATAAATATAAATTAATAATAATAAAATATATAATCTATCTATATAAAAGCGAAAATGTGTGTATGTATGTATGTATGTATGTTTGTATGCATGTATGTGTGTTTGTGTGTCCGCTAAAAACTTTCGACAGACGGAACAAAAATTCACAAACTGGGTATCATATCCTTCGCCCGAAAAATATCGAAAAATTGGCCAAAAACGTTAATTTTTTCACCCTGAAATCGACAATTTTCTACAGGGGGGTCAACAAAAACCGTCCTCTCATGACGATGACCGGTTCTACGCGTCCGTCAGATGACGTCATGAACTGATTTAGTTTAAATAGTTGAAGAACTGACTGAATTTCATGTAGTTCGGTTGCTTATAGTGTTGTTCATTATCTAAACGTTTTGGGTTCGAATCGTGGTGTGAGCTGTGGGTTTTTTTTTTTTTTCGATTTTTTAAATTTAAATATTGAACCAGCGTTATTTAAGCCATTTTTCACGTAACGTTCGTTTTTGTGTTTTTTTTTTTTAATTCGCTTATTCTTAGATTTTCATTAACATCCCCGACCGACCACACACACACCCAAAAGCACCCGGGTACCCACCGATTTTTTAAATTTTAATATCGAAACAGGCTTATTTAAGCCATTTTTCACGTGTTTTTTTTTGTTTGTTTTAACGTTCGTTTTCTGTTTTCTCTTTTTGTTTTTTCGATTTTTACATTTAACATCGTTCGTTTGCCTTACATTAGTTTTTTGTGTGTTTTTTCTCGATGTTTTGATGTTTTGATTTTTATTATCCCCCCACCACCACCACCGCCGCCCGGGTACCCCCCCCCCCACTTTCTGTTTTCTTTTTTTTACTTCGATTATTCTTAGCTTTTCATTAACAACCACACACGCCTACAAACACTCGGGCAACGCCGGGTACCCCCCACTAGTCTATATAAAAGTGAAAATATGTGTATGTATGTATGTATGTATGTATGTATGTGTGTTTGTATGTCTCGCAAAAACTTTCGACACGGGTCGCAGATTTTCGCCAGATTAGTATCATTTTAAAGTTCCAACCTTCGCCCGACAAATATCGAAACATTGGTAAAAATCATTAATTCCTTCACCTTTAAATCATCAGTTTTGTACAGGGAGGGTGCCGAGAAAAATCATTCCTTCATTTTCTCTGCTCCTGCTACTACGATAATGACGTCATGTTTGACCTAGAAAACGTTGACGTTAGTTTAAAACCACCTGCAAGTGTTTTTAAAAGTTTAATTTTATCCGTTCTCAGTTGTATGTCTCTTTGGTGTAGGGGTAATGTGTCGGGCATTTTTTTTTCGCCTTAGCCTCAATGTTTCTACTTTCTCTGTCTTTCTACCTAAACTTTTTTTCCCTCTTTTGCACCTTTTTTTCGTTTTTTTTTTTACGTTTGTTCGCTGTTTTGCTTTGTATTGGTTTTTACAATTTTTCTTAACATCGTGGTTTTTTTTATAATATTAAAACAGGGTCACCTTCTCCTACATACATACCCCCAAACGCCCGGACAACGCTGGGTACTCCCGCTAGTCTATATATATAAAAGGCAAAATGTGTGTGATCATTTATATATGTCTCGCAAAGGCTTTTTTTTTGTCGCCATTCTCGAGGGGCTTACTATGTCTTAAAACTTTTTATATACCGTCTAAATCATAATATTGAAGATTTGCAAATGCATGTCGCGTCTAGATTTATTTACATCGACTTTTATAAAAATCGCGCTATTTCGCCGTGTCGACTATTTGTTCGACTTTTTAATATAAATAAAGTGAAACTAAATTGAAACGTTGCGTGTTCTCGGCTTTCGCGTCGGAACGTACAGAAAGCAATCAGCTTTTGATCAATGTGGAGTGTCTCCTTATATCAGACAATTGCTATTCAATTTGGACAATCCTCTTTAAATGGGGAGCTGGTTTTCCCACCACCATCAACTTGGGGAAACAAAAACTGCCCCGCATTGAAACAAAGTAAACAAACCCCAAAAAGCTGTCCTGCAGTAAGTAAAATATGGCCATGTCATCGTAACGCTCCTGCGAAGACCTCATTAAGCGGCTACCTGTCAATCAAACCTATTTGACTCACTTTATAACCCTTAACTTAACACGCTAACCAATTTCTCCCACTCGTGGCCGAGATGGTTAAGTGGTTGGCTTCTGTTTCCACCTGTGCGTCAAGGCTTCGGGGTTCAATCCTACTAAAACGTTTTTTTTTAACACACACACCTCCAAACACCCGGGCGACTCAGGGTATCCCCCGCTAGTAATAAAATAAAATAAACAAATAATAATAGAATAAAATGAATAAATACATAATAATAATTAAAATAAAATAAATAAATAAAATATAATAAATAGATAATAAATAAAACAAAATAAATAACTTTATCATAATAACGTAAATAAATAAAAGTAAATAAATAAATAAAATATAACAATTGAAAGATCAGACGAGTTCGAAATTGAATTTTAATAAACATTTCTATTTCTTAAAATAAAATTGAATTTTTTTTTCAAATTTTCGAATTATAAAATATTCTTCAGGAAATACAGACAGTTTTTTTTTTTTTTTTCTTATTCCGTGTCATGGTGAAGGTAACACCCGGCATATCCTCAGGGATTAAAACTTGAGGTTGAATAATGTCTAAATGTCAGGTAACAATGTTAAACGTTGGTCAAAATAGTGGATTACCTATAATTATTAATTCAATAAATATTACATTACATAATATCTATATAATTATAAAACTCTGTGGACCGTGCGCCTTTGCTTGAATCTTGAAATAAATTTAAAAAAGAAAAAAGATAGAACAAATTCAGCTGTGCTGTTATTTTTTCAATTTTGAATAATTTCGCTTGTAATTATGTTTTGTATGTTTTTTGTTTTTATTTTTACACTTGCGAAAGTAAATAAAGCCGTAAGTAAACAAACTCATTTATGTGTGTATAATCATAATTTTCCTGCGCACTTCTTTCTCGTTTGTTGGCTACTCTGCTAAATATGCTAAATTTTTTTTTCATTTCCGATCCGCGTTTTCGCATTGCCCCCATAACAAATGGTACTTGCAAGACGTGTTAATTATTTTCGTCTTTCACCGTAATCACGTGATTAAAATTTCTCAAGACGAATAGCAGACAATACTACCGGAGGCATCTAGTACATAAGTTCCAAGACTTCTACTTGAATATACTTGACGGAACGGAACGAGAGCATGCCACGTAATCTCGTCGTTATATCTCGACAATAGGGGAAAAAGTCTATCTTTCACTGAAGATAGTCGGAGGTAGACCGAAAATGTTGATTCATATTTATTTATTGAAAAAAATAGCACCGAATTTGACTTTAAAAATGATTTCTTGTGTTTTCATTCTACGATGCTTTTAAATATAGAAATATAGTATATATATTAGTGTTGGGTCAATTAATCGAAATTGGAAATCGAAAAATCGAAACATTTGGGGTTACGGAATCAGTATCAGAATCGGAAAAATTTGTGCATATTTTCCGATTTTAAAAACCATACATTTAATTATCTTCTTTATTTGATTTTGTGTAAAGCATAATCGTCTTATACTGGTGGTCTTAATAATAAAATGAAAAATATTTATTGGGTTTAAACTAACAGTAAATCTAAAATCTATACATCATCCTCCAACACAAGTGTATTTTTACGGCTGAGAAAATACATACATACTTAACATGTGTTTTCACGGTAATCGAGAAAAATAACTTTATAGTTAAATATTTGAAGATTTATAAACAATCGGAATCGGCAGTTGTATCGGAATCGGGACTTTGGTACAGAATTATGACATTTTATTTATTATCAGGTAATTTATACTGTTCATCGCTTTATTGCAGGTCTTTTAAAATACCAAAAAAAGGGGGGGGATTAACGGTTATCGAAAAGGAAAGGAGTGTTGCTGGACTTGCAGAAGGATTGTTCATCAAAGATTTAGTTATGGAGCTGGAAAGAGATCCAAGAACTTTGGCTTCATTCGTGAACAACCCCAACACCAAATACAGAAAGGACAAGGGAACAAGGAGAAACCTTTCGCATCATGATATTCGGAAAATTCGTAGGGAAGTCAACCGAAACCCAAACAACACCAGTGCTTCCATTTTTGCAAGATCAGGAATCGCTCCAAGATCCAGACAGACCCGATGTAATGTGTTGAATGAGATGGCAAGCAACATCAAAACTATTCCAAGGCATCAATTGAGCAAACAACACAGGGAAAAAACGAAAGGCTTGGGCACGGAATTACATGAAAATGGATTTCCGTGCTACTCTTGACGCTCCGGATGAATGGGCCAAAATTTGGAACTCGAACGGAACACCAATCCCTTACAGAGTTCATCGCCAACGAGGAGGTGGAGTCATCGTGTTTTGGGCACTTGCTTACACCACCGAATTTATATTTGCCTTCTATCGCCCCCACAACAGCGGAATTACTATCTTTAAGAGTATATCTGAGAAAATTGACCACATCCTGTCTACTAATCCTTCGGCTAACATTCACGTCTGTAGTGACTTCAATTTCTGCTATGTGGAATGGCTGACCCACTCAAACAAGACAGATGATGAGGGGAGGTTCTGTCATGACTTCGCCATTGCCTATGACCTCACTAACATTGTTCATGAACCCACCCGTGTGCCCGATACTACCGGTCAGTATGTAAGCCTTCTAGACCTTTTTCTCACAACTTCTCCTGAGCTATTTTCTTGTTCCGTTTTATCTCCTCTGGGGTCTTCCAACCACTCGATTGTATCAGTTAAGATAAAAATAAAATGTAATAAGTCTTCAGAAGTACCTCTCGACCGTACAGTATATAGATACTCTATGACTGACTGGGATAGCTTCCGTACATTTATATCTGATTTACCTATGCACTTCATGTTTAAAAATGATGTGTCCTCTATAGTATCAGACCTGACCGCATCGTTAATTGTAGGTATAGACCGATTTATACCATCCAAAAGTTCCAACAAAAACCTAACAGCCAGCCATGGTTCTCCCCATAATGGCTGCTGCCACCGCGCACAGAAATCACCTTTTCCATAGCTACCAACGTAATAGATGTACTGAGACTAAAGCTGCTTTTAGGACTGCCAACAACCACTATAAAAGAGTAATAAAAAATGCAAGAGACCTATATGCTCAGTCCGGTAAATCCAAAGTAGTTGAGTAGCGACTTGGTTCCCACCAGTTTTGGCAAATAACAAACAGGATCCTGAACAGAAGCGTGCGTTCTATCCAAATCATCATCAATGGACCTGAGATCATCTCATCAGCAACAGACAAGGCCAAACTATTTGCAAAGAACTTTGCAGCTAATTCTACGCTATGCGACCAAGGCACTCAACTCCCCGTATTTCCTCCTATAACAGACAACACGCTATGCAACATACAAATATCTGTGTGTGATGTCGCCAAGCTAATCAAGAACCTTGATTCCAGTAAAGCAACTGGCCCTGGCGGCATTCCAATAATACTGTTGAAAAAGCTTCAACCAGAACTTGCCCCCATACTTAAAAAACTGTTTAAGCGTTGTCTTAAGAAGAATTGCTTCCCAACACCCTGGAAACCCTCATCAGTATGTCCTGTATTAAAGAATTCAGGTGACAGGTATTCTCCCTCTCAGTACAGACCAATATGTCTCCTGTGTGTCATGAGTAAATTGTTGGAATCCATATTAAATAAAGAAGTAGTCAACCACCTCAGCAGAAATAACCTTCTTAGTGACATGCAATATGGTTTCCGTTCTGCTAGATCAACAGTAGATGTGCTAACGGTTATATCTCAAAGGTTGAGTGAATCTCTCGACAAAGGCTTCCTTTCTAAGGCAATTGCTCTTGACATATCAAAGGCCTTCGATAAGGTATGGCATAAGGGCCTACTTCACAATATTTCCAGCTACGGTATAACTGAAAATGTTTTCTCAATTATTAAATCATTTCTCTCCGATAGGTTAATGTTCAGAAATCAGAAGCCCACAGTATTAATGCTGGTCCATCCTGGGCCCAACTCTCTTCCTGATCTACATCAATGATCTCCCAAAATACATACTTAAATCATTCGTTGACATCTATGCTGATGACACGACTATCTCTGGCAATACATCAAAGGCTATAAATTACAAAGTTCTCTCTGATTCTCTCTCCTCTGATCTTGAGCGCGTGGTACAGTGAGGGAAGAGGCGGCTAGTTACTTTTAATGCATCTAAAACCAAGCTCCTATCCCTACATCATCAACGCTCTGATCCCCATCTAGCATCAATTGAAATGGATGGCTCTCGTCTTGAGGAGGCTCCATGTTTTGACAAGCTTCTGGGATTGACCTTTACTCCTGATCTGAAATGGAACACGTACATCAAGTCTGTTGCCAAGGTCGCTGGAAAAATGGTGGGATCCTTCTACCGCTCCAGTAGATATCTCACTGCTGATGCAATTCTCTATCTATATAAAAGCCAAGTACGTCCAAAGATGGAGTATTGCTGCCACATCTGGACAGGAGCTGCTAAAACAGCCTATCCTACCTTGACAGAGTACAAAATAGACTTCGTAGCTTAGTGGGAGATGCCCGTTTCTCTTCCCTGCAACCTCTTTCCGACAGAAGAGACGTTGCGATCCTGCCTTTGCTTTATCGTTATTTCCATGGCAAGTGCTCGTTTAAGCTTCAATCTCTGGTCTCCTCTCGCCAGTCCATGAACAAAGCTTCTTTCTTAGAAGTGCACGCATGTGAAACGTTCTTCCGTTTGCCTGTTTCCCACTTGACTGCAACTTGGATGTCTTCAAGTCCAACATAAACAAATTTCTGATACCCCCCTTAAGTAAGACACTTTATCAAATCTCCATTACTAACGACTACTACGATATTATCCCATTGATTATTGTACACGCAATAACCCTTATCCCCGAGTGGCTTCCGGGCCTTGATAAGTGGTGACTACCATGTAAAAAAAATCATTAGAGATAAGTTGGTTGGACTATTCAGAGTTCGAGAGGGTGTAAAACCTACCAGCAATGCGTAGACAGCTTTTTTGGATAACCATTTGTCATCATGGCTAGAAGACCTACCATTTCCACGTCGCTTTCAGATGAGTTTTATGCATGACAATGCACCATCCCATTCTGCTTGGTCGATTTCACCCTTTCTTGAATCCCTGGGCTTCTCTGGAGAAACACTCATGACCTGACCACCGTGTTCTTCAGACCTTAATCCCATTGAATATCTCTGGTCAATATTAAAAAGAGGTGTTTATGAGGGAGTAAACCAATTTACTTAAAAAGATGTCTTGTAAAGAACATAGTTGATATTGCTAGAGCCATAACTCCTTTTTGATATCAAAAAATTGACTTCCCTGTGGGACAAAAGGTCTTTTTAAGTTATTTAAAAAAAAATGGTGGATATGTCGATAAATAATTCATTTCTTTGAGGCTTAGCACCTGGAATGGTCTTTTTCTCATTGTTCTTTGACAGAAAAATATGATAGAAAATAAAGTTCGCATGATAAGACATTGTATTTTTGCGCTAAAACAATATTTTTAGAGACCTACAATAAAGCGACGGAGAGTGGAAATTCCACGAGAAAAAATAAAATGTCATAACTTCGTGAATATCGCACGAATTTGAATAAAATATTTGGAAATAACTAATCTAAAATCAGTCGTTTGATGCTATAATTTTCATTTTGTTGTGACGTATATTTAGTGAAATATTGATATTTTACTAATCTGCAATAAAGCGATTGACGCAGTTTATATATATATATATATATATATATATATATATATATATATATATATATATAGTAAGTTATAAAAATATATATAGCAATTACGCTAAACAAAATAATCCGCGTTTCATCCACGCTAGGATTTGTTATGCTTATTTTTATAACTTACTACCTAACTCTACCTATGTATTGAACACTGTTGAAGTAAATACTTAAAGTTTACGCACAAAATTATAGTTTCGTAGATTAATTTATGTGATTAACTGAAGTAGTCATATATATATATATATATATATATATATATATATATATATATATATATATATATATATATATATATATATATAACAATTCTAGGGTTTTCCCGGGTAAGATTGATTCATATATAATTTTTGGTAGAAGTAAATATTATTTATTTTAATATTGCAAAAATAAACTCTCAATGGTTAATAGAATATAGTAATAAGAGATTTCATGTCTATTAATACTAATTACATATCTATTAATACTAATTACATAAAGTACTCAATTCTTTTTCTAGATTAGTTTTGTCTTAACGTTAAGTGGACGATTCAAAAATGGTTTGACTGTGTTTTGTTCGTATTGTTGCAAATATTTCATTTATAATACATGGAATAAAAAGACAATTAAATTGGATGGCAAAAAAAAAAATAGATAAACGTGTTCGTTGCTTTCTATTTCTTTTATCATGATTATAAAGCACGAAGAAAATAACAGGCCGTCCTTCGAGCTTCCTCTGTTATATGAGACTGCATTTGATTTTGCAAATTAATTAAATGTGTCATAAACATAAATTGCTATAATAAGACGTGACTTCGAGACAAAAAATATAAAAGGAGAGAAAACGTGTGTAGAGCAAGTTAGAGAAAACTTTAGTTAATCGTTGAATGTACAACACCAAGATGAAAAAGAAGGTTAAACCCATCATACGTATACATAGTATGCATAAATATAATAACAGGCTCAGTAAATCTATATAATTATAAAACTCAGATGAGCTTGCTTGCTTGGGTGTTTAAACCGTCTATCCGGTTTCTGACTTCCGGTTTCAAAAAAAATTGTCTGCTTATCTATTTCATGATTTTATGTCATTGAATCAATCAACACTGGCCTTTTCCTTGTAATTACTGATTGATACAAACAAAAATTTTGTTTACCTGTTGGTTTCTACTTCAACTCGTTCTTTGCGCGTCTTTTGTATTCTCCCAGAAAACTTCCATTGTTTTCAATATATTGATGACACACAGCTTCTCTATCCGCATCACATTAACCTCATTAACATTGTTAACGAAGTGAATAAAATTGAACACACTATTTCATTCACCTCAGAAATAGAAACTAATCACGTCCTCGACTACCTTGATATTACTTTGTAAAACACTTTGAAAATCTGAACTTTTCAGCCTTTACGAAAAAACAACGAATAAAAATGACCTTATACATGTCTACTCTCACAACGACAACATAATAAAATCCGGTATAACTATAGGCTTATTCGACAAAACTCACAGATTTGCGGTCGGCTTACTTCCACAATGAAGAAACATACTCTGTAACATGGTGCGAACGGCTATTTGCAAACGCATGTGAAATGACGTCACCGGTAAGGAAAAAAATAAGCATTAGTACCCCTCGAGAACAAGACCATAGATAAATCCGGCAAGCAGCCAAATCACACCCCTTACACTGTAGCGATCCCTAGATGCCGCAAAGCCTTCTACTCAAATAGCTTTTACCTTCGCACTGCTGCATATTGGAATTCCCCCCGAGCCCCGATTCCATGACTGTGCTGACATGCAGAGATTCAAGTGTAATGTAAACAAACATCTCGCTGCCCAACTCCCTAAATAGTACCCCCTGCAAATCTAGTCCCAAATAGTAGCCTCTCACGACTAAGTAGCCTTGTGCTTTGTTTAGGGTGAAATAGCATTTAACATAGCGCGGCTATATGCAAACGCATGTGAAATTATGTCACCGGTAAGAAAATAAAACTAAAGACTTTAAAAAGGAGATCACGTTAGAGACGGGGATTACGGGCGAGATTAAGTAAGAGGCGTAGAGAACGTTCAAGATCACGGGTTTTACGTCACGACCGTAACAATAAAGGAATAAAGTACTTTTCTATTTTTGCGAATGAGGCAACAATGTGTTGGGTAAAAGAGTACAACGTTACAATTCGATAACACATACAGAGCTCTAAAATATACTTAAATTTTTCATCAACAACGCTAAACAGAAAGTTTTTCATATTTAGAACAAAAGAACATATCATACCTGAACACATTTCTTTTCACAACTCCACTAGCACAGATGACACAAGTCTGCTAAAAAATAAACCTTATATAGTTCTTCACATAACACTCATCGATACCTCTTTACAAAACAATTCAAAACTGACCACAAAATAGTTACATCAGTTTTTAAAACAATTAAAGATTTACTTAACACCAAACCTCGTCCCCACCGCCCTTAAGGACATTTCTTCCCAAACCGGCATTTTCTGGCCTAGAAATATTAAATTTCGTACTTACAAATATAAATTGACGCAATCTTCTGTCTAATAAGAAAATAGCATTCGGTATTTCTGCATCTAGTCTGGTGCACTGCAGCATCTGCTGTGGTTAAACAGTTCGAAGCTGGAGTTAGCTCTCTGGATGCAGACCTGAACGAGTGATAAGCAGACCTAGGTTTGCCCACTTACCAGGGTCCCCTTGTTGGCGTAGCAGACAAAGTCCGACAGAAAAGCAAATCAATACGGTCGGAGCCAGCACAGCTGTAGAAGTTGCCAGAAAGATGTTGCAGTGCTTAACGATCCGCCTATCGGAACTCCAAATCGGAATTTAAAAAAAATTATTATTCATTCGGAATTTACTCCCTTAGTCTTTGCCTTTCTCAAGGCATCCACAAGTTAGGGGAGTTATTTGTCCATAGCTGGTAAAAACATAAACAGAAGCTCAAATGTCATAAGCACACAAATGCGTTAATGTTATACACCGAAACACTTTTATCTACAATTTCGACCCCCCCCCTCAAGACGGCGTCCACCGCAAGTGCATCGGAAGTTGCTCAGGTGTTTGGAGGTGTGTGTTGAGCAACAAACAAAAAAAGTGGTAGTAGGCAGGGCGGCTCGAAACCGTACTGTGAAAGAGAAAAAGAACGTGAAAAAAGTGCCGTTTTTGCTGTTGCGATCATCGCCAAATCAGAAGTGACGCAGGTTTAAATTAAGGCTAGTCAATTGAAAAGAGGGGATGACTTTCGAAAATACGGTGAAAAAAGCGACTCTCCCTGTAGAAAAGTTCCCATTTGAGGATGAAGGAAATAGTGTTTTTGGCAAATTTTTCGATATTTGTCGTCCGAAGGGTCGACTTTAAAACGATACCGATCTCGTGATAACCCGTCTCCTCTTTCGAAAGTTTTAGGCAGACATACATAGATACATACATACATACATAAATTTAAACAGACAGGTGAGATTTATATTATAGAACAGCCTGCCTGCCCGGGTGTTTGTAGGTGGGTTTTATAGCAAAAAACAAAGTGGTATTAGGCAGGTAGGCTCGAAACCGTGACGCGAAGGCGGAAAAGGAAGTGAAGGTGTGTGTAGGGATGTTGGTTGAAAAAATAAATTGCGAGCGCAAAAATCTAAACAAAAATGTGGTAGTGGGCAGGGCGGCTCGAAACCGTACCGCGAAGGAAGAAACGAAAGTGAAAAAAACAACGGGACGCGTTAGCTGTTTCGCCCATAGTCAAACCGGAACTAACGCAGATTTAAATTAAGGCTAGACAATCGAAAAGAGGCAATGACTTTCAAAAATATCGGTGAAAAAAGCGACCCCTCCCTGTAGAAAGGTGCCCAGTTGAGGATGAAGGAATTAATGTTTTTAGCCAATTTTTCGATATTTGTCGTCCAAAGGATCGAGCTTCAAAATGATACCAATTTCGTGAAAATCTGTCGCCTATATCGAAAGTTTTTGCGGAACATATATATATATATATATATATATATATATATATGATGATTGCAACGTCTTGTCAGACGAGTGCCACTCCCTCAGACATTTAAAATGAGCCAAATGTCTGAGGGAGTATCTATACAAATATGATGTTACAGAGTCTTAGCTTTGTACGACAGCAAATCACTCTCTCGGTTCAAAATGTTGAGATCCAGCAACAAGCAAGAGCAAGATAGCCAGCAACAAATTAAACTGCAGACCAGCTTAATGCGGGTACTGGTCTTCCGCTTTATGGTTTTTTAAATCAGAGATTTGCTTCTCCCAGAAAGGTTGCCTTCACCACGGCTTACGGGAGCCCTCTCTACCCCAATACACATACACACACACACACACACACACACACACAAATATACACGGTGTTAGTTGGCCGTTGACCCAGAAAAAGAGTTCATTCGCCCTATACATACATACATACATACATACATACATACATACATTTAAACAGACAGGTGAGATTTATATTATAGAAGACTAGCCTGGGTGCCCGACGTTGCCCTGGTGTTTGTGGGTTTGTGTTGAGCAAAAAAAAAAAAAAAATGGTTGTAAGCAGGCAAGCTCGAACCTGTGACGTGAAGCAGAAAAGAAAGTGGAAGAACACCTGACGTCTTACTCCTACTCCATGACACGACCGAAAGTCGGGAACGTTAAAATTAGGCAAAGTCGATTCAACCAATACGATGACTTGTAAAAATAGCTTCCAAAAAATTAGACCCCTCCGGTTGAGAGTGAAGTAATTAATGTTTTTAGTCAATTTTTCGTATTTGTCGTCCGAAAGGTGGAGCTTCAAAATGATACCGATTTCGTGAAATCTGTCGCCTCTGTTGAAAATTTTAGGCAGACATACATACATACATACATACATACATTTAAACAGACATACTCCTATAATATATTTTCTTGTATTGATATTCCTATTAAAGCCCCTCTTTTCTATTTATTTAAAAGACAATAAAACTTTCTCGTGTATTCATCTGCAAAAGATCTAGATAATTTGCATATTCTTTTAAAAAGTCATCTCTATTAGTTTTTTTTTCAGGTATCTTATGGGATGATCTTCTTTAGTAGACTATTACGTGTAATTATATTCATGCAGATATACATGATTTATACTTGCATAGTATTTGTGTAAAAAGGTTATAGTAAGCCTCTTTCTATATATATTTATGTATGCGTATATATATTTGTTTAAAAGATGTTGCCTACCAAACTCTTCTCTCAGTTTTTGTCTACAGACATTAAACTTAATATATAAGGTATTAGAACTCATGCGAAACTTTATTTTTGAGTTTTAACCCAAATATAAAGTTTCGCATGAGTTCTAATACCCTATATATTAAGTTTAATGTCTGTAGACAAAAAACTGACAGAGGGGTTTGGTAGGCAAGTGTGAAAATTATAGTAATGGGATTTGCCAGGTGAAGGTCGAACGATGGCATTACCACTATGTATGCGTAATGTAATAGCTATTTGTCTATGTTTTAATTTTTAACTTTTCAGCAAACATGTCTTCATAGCTCAGGCATTAACATCTAAGGAAAAAGTAAATCGTAAGGTAAACGTTTTGGTTTCAATTCTCGGTGGTAGTGCACGAGTAATTTTTTTGAAAACTTTTTCATCTTTACCATATATTGGGTCCAATATAATATAATAATAAATACGAAATCTGCATTAATCAAAATATCACATTTAAGCATATTTTACGACCGGGCCATACCGGGCGGCCTGCTAGCGCGCGTGCACACACACACACACACACACACACACACACACACACACACACACATATATATATATATATATATATATATAAAACTTTGGAAAAATGAGATGTAGGTAAAATATTTCCTCAATTTTGTTCCTTATAAGGGAAATGGATTCCATATTGTTCATTGTTAAAGCGTTTTTTATTCAATACGGCTGATGAAAGTTTGTTCGTGTGAACATTTTTAAACGATATAGGGTTTGAATTTGTCCGAATAGTCTTGAAACAATTGTAACTAACGATGAAATACACTATTCGTTGCTATCAATTTATCCCTTGATGTCTTGATTTTGTTAAAACAATATATGAATGCTCAATTATGAAATATGGTAATTTTGAAGCTTACAGTTTAAGTCATCTAATTTTGACTTAAAACTTATTGGTATATGAACGGTTACCGAATTTTCAATTAAATAAACCTAATAAAATCCGGAATACTATAAATAAGACTATATATACGTGTGTGTGTGTGTGTGTGTGTGTGTGTGTGTGTGTGTGTGTGTGTGTGTGTGTGTGTGTGTGACGCTAGCACACACATACAGAAACACACACACACATATATATATATATATATATATATATATATATATATACGAATTAAAATATATTTTAGCATATCTTATGACAACCGTGCACTGCCGGGCGACCTGCTAGTAGTGTAATGTTTTTTCTTATACGCATGTAAGAAATGAAAAAATATTTTTAAAAGAAAAAGTCTTTATTTAAAAATAAATGAGTTAATAATAGCAAGTAAATGTTTTTTAAAAAGGACATGTTATTGATTTTGGTTCTCTTGGGCACAAATCGACTTATATGTCACTTAAATTTTAATTATGCATGAATGATTCTGACCTTGAAAAACACAAAGTTTTTAGAATTGCACCAAAACGAAATAGAAAGGAAGTAGAGACGTCGAGACCCAGTGGGGTTTCTAAGGATCCAAAAGGTATTTTTTGCCTGTAATTTCAAATTTTAAATTAATTTTCCCAAGCCATTATTTCCTGTGAATATCCAGAACTCTACGATAATAAATTCAGTGAATATTGATATTTTTCGCAGTAAAAAGCGAAAGATATTTAATACCATACAACTCACTTTAAAAGTTCATATATATATATATATATATATATATATATATATATAGTAATTTATAAAATATATATGGCGATTAAGCTACACTGAATATTCTGCGTTTCGTCCAACTATAGGATTCGTCAGGTTGACGAATCCTATAGTTGGACGAAACGCAGATATTCAGTGTAGCTTAATCGCCATATATATTTTATAAATTACTAACTAGCTCTACCTACGTATTGAGCACTTTTGAAGTAAATACTTAAAGTTTACACATAAATCTATACTTTCGTATAGTAAATTTATGTGAATAAATGAAATAGTTATATATATATATATATATATATATATATATATATATATATATATATATATATATAGATAGATAGATAGATAGATAGTTTGGTCTTACTACTGTATATTAGGTTCAATATAATAGTCAATTAAGAATTGTTTCTCTCATAATAAATACGTAATCTGTATGAATTAAGATAACATATTTAAGCGTATCTTACGACTGGGTAACGTCGGACGGCCTACTAGTAGAGTAATGTTTTCTTTAAACGTGTGTAAGATATGAAAAAATATATTTTTAAATCGCCTTTATTTAAAAAAAAAATACATTCAAACGAGTAAATATAAGCAACTAAATATTATAAAAAAAACGTTATTGATTTAGGTTTAAAAAAAAAAGATATTCAATATCACACAACTCACTAGTGGTCTTTAGGGATCTCACTAATACACGAAATGTTAAGTCAGCATCTAAGAGTTTTAATATATATGTGTGTGTGTGTGTGTGTGTGTGTGTGTGTGTGTGTGTGTGTGTGTGTGTGTGTGTGTGTGTGTGTGGTGTAATCAGCTAGAATCGAAACTATAACATTTTAATAAAATTATTGTCCAAGACTTATTGTCTATCTCAATAAAAACATCGTTTCCGAAACGATCGTACAATTTATTGATTTGTTTGTTCTTCCTTATGAAACCGATTTTTAATTTTTAATTTCAATTTTTAATTATAAATTATCAATCATCTTACTCAATATTAAAATAGTTCTAGGATATATATATGCCTATCGATCTTATTATATGTCTGCATCGCAACGAGCACTGTTTTCTTTTATTTTAATTGCATTAATTTACTAATGCATTAAAATATACTCTGCTCTTCGGACTGTTGTTCAAATCCCCTTGATATATATATATATATATATATATATATATATATACATATACATATATACATATATATATATATATATATATATATATATAGAGAGAGAGAGAGAGAGAGAGAGAGAGAGAGAGAGAGAGAGGTGCCATTCTCGAGAGAAAAAAAGTAATGGATGTCCCTTGAAATTATCCTCAACTAACAATTTCTCCAAGCCAAACCCAATATTTCTGTTTAAGCATCGTTGAAACAATTGATATCATTCTACACAACCTATAAAATAACCCATTTCTCCCACAACCTAAAAATAATCCTTAAATACCTACAAAAATTATTATTAACTTGTACAACTGAAGCCCCTTTCTATAACGGAAACTTTTATCCAAATTGAAGGTGTTTATAATGGAATCTGTTTTTGCACCGACGTTCAGCAAATTTTACACGGCCCACCTTGAAAATCTATCTTTATATTAATTTAATTGTCCGTACATCCAGTATCACAAAAACCCATTATCACTGTAAACATTAATTAATGAGAAACAAATTACCTCCCTTTATAGTCGCTCTTTATTGGTTAAAAATCATTAAAATTATTTTTTTCTCCAAAAAAAAAAAAAAAAAAAAAAAACATTGTTATCCGTTTACGGTTTCAAATTGGCGATTTTATTTTATAATAAAAAAAAAATCACCTTGAGACGAGACTCAGTTTTATTTTGATTATAGTTACTTTTTAAAATTAAAATCAAAAACAATGTGCAAGTGAATTAACATCTGTTCCTTTATAATTTTTATAAAAAAGATTTTCAGGAGAAAAAACAACAAAACAATGTGTTGCGTGTTGAATTTTAAAAATCAATTTCTTTTAGCTTTAAAAAGTTTTAAAAAATAATTTGCTAAAAAATTATTTTAAATTCGTCATTTTTTGTTTTATTTTATTTTTTTATCCATTTTATTTATAATGTGTATTAAAAATTTTCAACTACCGTGAAATTTCCACGGGTAATGCTGGTAAAATAATTAGTATAATTATTAAACTGTACATTTATGGACGTTACGTATACATCTTTATTTTGGCAGAGAGTATTTATAATGAAATAAAAGAAATAGACAATATTTTTCAGAATAGCCGCGTACTCAATTTCACTTACGACATATGATTTCTCCCAGGCTCTATCTGTGCTTAAATCTAAACACAGATTTCATGAACAAAGCGTATTTACCAGAACTGCTTGCCTTTGAAACACTGTTCCGCTGGCCTGCTTCCCATTTGAATACAACATAGTAAATTAAAATCCAATGTAAACAAATTCTTGTTGAGCCGTCCCGATAAAAAATCAAATTCTACCCAATCTACACCTTTACCGATTACTATAATACCACATTACATTCATTAATTCTTATCCTCGAGTGGCTTTCGAGCCTTGATAAGTGGTGACTCCCCCCCCCCAAAAAAAAAAATGCGTGCGACATAATTACAAATTAACACAGTGATTCTTGTTAGATCGCCGAAGTTAAGCGACGTTGAGTCTGACCAGTACCAAATCGGTAACTATTTGAGAATACTAAGCGCTGTATGTACTCAGGTCAGTGAGCATGTATAATACCCCAGGGAAATGAATGTCCTTGCTTTGCATGGCTGCAAATCAGCCTTGGACAAGGTGATGCACCAATCAGCCTTCCTCTGATATTCTAGGGTTACAATAGATGGGCTAGATGGAGTTCCACAGGCGTGGTGAAGGCAATTCAGTATAAGAACGAGATTGGAAAACTGGATATAGATATCC